>NC_143039.1:63933614-63936114 GCF_057628025.1 Oncorhynchus mykiss
CCTTCTTCCATCCATTAAGGCGGGCCCAGCCATGGCCATTAACTGTCTTAAGGTGATGATTTTCCCCTTCACCAGAATCTTGGAGAAATGTGGAACAGCTGCAGTTGTACAGTCCAGTCTTGCCCCATACACCAGAGGTTCCTCCAACAGCCAATGCACTGACTCCGCTGAAGTTCTTCTGGACACCTTCATTATGCTCCACACTCTGAGAAGGCCTCTATAAAACGGAGGTACTCCCTCCCTAGAAATCTGGCTACTATCAACCAGAAATAAAGCCTTCTTTAAACCTAATCCTCCAACCCTCTGTAATATAAGACCTGCCACCCCTCTCCACACCACATTTTCCGGTCCATAAAGCAGCCTTTGAATAAACTGAAACCGGAAAGCAGCAGCCCTACTAGCAAGATGTACAAGACCTTGTCCCCCCTCCTCTTTTGACAAATACAAAACACTTTGTGGAACCCAGTGATATTTATCCCAAAAGAAATCCACAATAATTGCCTGTATCTTAGCCAGAAGGCCAGATGGTGGTTCTAAAACTGACAACCGATGCCACAGTGCAGAGGCAATCACATTGTTAACTATAATAGTGCGCCCTCTATATGACATACGAGATAGTAACCAACGCCATCTCCTCATCCTCCCTTCCACCATTTCAACCACCCCACTCCAATTTTTTTCCATAGTCCCGTCATCTCCTAGATACACTCCAAGATACTTAAAACCTCCCTTACACCATTCTAGCCCCCCTGGCAAAGCCATGATCCCTCCAGACCATTCTCCAATCTGTAAAGCACAACTCTTTTCCCAATTTACCTTTGCAGAGGATATTCCCCTAAAACGATCAACCATTAGACTCAAGCTATCCACCTCCGCTTGATTTTTCACTAGCACAACTACATCATCAGCATAGGCTGAAAGACGAATAGGAGGAATATCCTCTGAAAGGCACACCCCTGCAATGCGACTTCTAATGCTATTTAGTAGTGGCTCTATAGCAATAGCATATAACATCCCAGACATAGAACATCCCTGCCTAATACCTCTACACACTTTAAAAGGAGCACTCAAACCACCGTTAACTTTCAATACACTTTCAATGTCACCATATATCACCTTTATCATGGCAATAAAACCAGAGCTGAACCCAAACGCCTCAAACGTGTGCCATAAATATTGATGTTCAACTCGGTCAAATGCCTTTTCCTGATCAATTGAAATTAGACCAGCATCCAACCCAATAGCCCTAGAGACGTCCAAAAAATCACGAATCAGAGAAATGTTATCCCCTATCTGCCTGCCAGGAACACAGTAGGACTGATCCGTATGTATGATTTGCCCCATCACCTCCCTCAGCCTGTTGGACAAAGCCTTTGACAATATCTTATAATCAGTACACAATAAAGCCACCGGCCTCCAGTTCTTCACCTCCCTCAGGTCACCCTTTTTGGGCAGTAGGGTGAGGACAGCCCTTCTGCAGCTTATTGGTAGTAACCCTCCGGTTAAACTATCATTAGCTACTTCTAACCAATCCTCTCCCAACATAGCCCAAAAAGACTTTAAAAAGTCAACGGGAAGCCCATCAATGCCTGGTGCCCTTCCATTTTCCATGCCTTTTAATGCAGTGTATAAATCCTGCAAAGACAATGGTTGCTCAAGCTCAACCTGAGCTTCTGCAGGCACCTTTGGGAGCCCATCAAAGAACTGCTGTGTCACTGTTTTGTCCTCTTTGTACTCACACTTGTAGAGCTCAGCATAGAACTCTACTGCCCTCTTTCTAATTTCACTAGGGCTAGTGAGCTCTTGTCCAACAGCTGATTTGAGACAATGAATAATTTTTCTTTGTCCATTCTTTTTCTCTAAACCAAAGAAAAATTTGGATGAGGCATCCATTTCAGATATGCCCTGAAATTTACTTCTCACCAGTGCCCCCTGTGCTCTGATACCCAGCAGATCTGCCAATGCAGCTTTTCTCCTCTTGAGGGCCTGAGTATGGCCTCGATCTCCTGTGGTCTCAACCAACGTCATGAGTTCCACTATTTCAATCTCTAGGGCTTTCATTGATCTGGTGATATCCTTGGTGACATTCCTCGTGTATTGATTACAAAATTGTTGAATCTGGATTTTTCCTATATCCCACCATTGTTGAAGGGATACAAAACTGGCCTTTTGAGCCCTCCACCTCTCCCAAAAAATACTGAAACATTTCCTGAAGTGAGCATCACTCAATAAAGTTATATTAAAATGCCAATATGCGCTTTTAGGTTTTACATCGTTAATGAACACCACCTCTGTTATTAAACAATGATCAGAAAATCCCACTGGAGTTATCACACTTGATTTACAGACCTGAGATTGATGCTCAAAAACATAAAACCTATCTAACCTGGCCATAGAGATGATGTTCTCTCTCACATGCGCCCAGGTGTACTGCCTTGTTCCTTCATGTTGACTCCGCCAAATATCACACAGTTCATTTGTTACAATAAGGCGTTTTAAA
>NC_143039.1:63941114-63943614 GCF_057628025.1 Oncorhynchus mykiss
TAAAACGGAACCTTGAGGAACACCGAAATGTACAGTTACAGGAGAGAAGAGAGTGAGAGAGGTTTGGGGTGAGAGTGAGAGAGGAGAGTTAGAGAGGTTTGGGGTGAGAGTGAGAGAGGAGAGAAGAGAGTGAGAGAAGTTTTGGGTGAGAGTGAGAGAGTAGAGTGAGATAGGTTTGGGGTGAGAGTGAGAGAGGAGAGAAGAGAGTGAGAGAGGTTTGGGGTGAGAGTGAGAGAGGAGAGAGGAGAGTGAGATAGGTTTGGGGTGAGAGTGAGAGAGGAGAGAGGAGAGTGAGAGAAGTTTGGGGTGAGAGAGGAGAGTGAGAGAAGTTTGGGTTGAGAGTGAGAGAGGAGAGTGAGAGGTTTGGGATGAGAGAGGGTTGAGAGTGTTTTTGTGTGAGATGGGCATAGCGAGTCATCTTATAAAAGATAAAAGCAGGAGAAGAAAGAGGGGCCAAGGATCATGAATACATACATTTTTCCCATATCACCCCTCCCCTTTCTCTTCTTTTACCCCCTCTCCTCCTCTCCTCCTCTCCCTCCTCTACCCTCTCCTCCTCTCCTCCTCTTCTCTCTCCCTCCTCTTCCCTCTCCTCCTCTCCTCCTCTCCCTCCTCTACCCTCTCCTCCTCTCCTCCTCTTCTCTCTCCCTCCTCTTCCCTCTCCCCCTCTCCTCCTCTCATCTTCTCCTCCTCTCCTCCTCTCCTTCTTCTTCCCTCTCCTCCTCTCCTTCTTCTTCCCTCTCGTCCTCTCCTTCCTGTTCCCTATCCTCCTCTCCTCCACTCCTTCTCTCCCTCCTCTTCCCTCTCCCCCTCTCCTCCTCTCATCTTCTCCTCCTCTCCTCCTCTCCTTGTTCTTCCCTCTCCTCCTCTCCTTCCTGTTCCCTATCCTCCTCTCCTCCTCTCCTTCTCTCCGTCCTCTTCCCTCTCCTCCTCTCCTTCCTCTTCCCTCTCCTCCTCTCCTCCTCCTCCTCCTCTCCTCTTCTCCTCCTATCCCCCTCTCCCTCCGCTTCCCTCTCCCCCTCTCCTCCTCTCCCTCTTCTCCTCCCTTCTCCATCAAGGGCACTCGTCAGTGAAGATTGTACCCATTTTCACTGCTGTCCCTTTCATTTAGCCTCTTACGTTTGACATGCAGCCCCTTCAACCCCCCCCCCCCCCCCTCCCCCGCCCCCCCCAAATGGTGTCATTTGGGACACAAACCATATTATATTAATGCTCATGAATACTATCTAAATCCTCATGAATATTACCTAAAGGCTCATGAATACCAGACCACAGGTTCCATGCCTATAAAGATGATGAATATTACTGTGGAAGTGATAGGGATCGAGTAGACCAAATATACCTTTAGCTCCTTTATTCATCCCTTCTTTCTCTACCTCTCCCTTCTCAAGTCACATCATTGAAGTAAGATTTATAGACATGAAAATACACTTCTCACTTCTTCTCTTCCCCTCCTTGTCTCACTCTCACCTCTTCATCTTTCAACTCTTCCATCTTTAATGATCCCCATCTCTTTCTCTATCTCTCTCTCGCTCTCTCTCTCTCTCCAGGTGACCCTGCGGCGGAGGAGTGGTCTCAATGGAGTGTGTGTTCGTTAACATGTGGTCAGGGTTGGCAGGTGAGGACGCGCTCGTGTGTGTCCTCTCCCTACGGCACCCTGTGTAGTGGCGCCCTGAGAGAGACACGTATGTGTAACAATACCGCCACCTGCCCCGGTGACCCAGCACTGAGCTCAGGTAGGCATGACATGAACACACAAACTTGTGTGTGCACACACACGTGCACACACGTGCACGCACACACCCTCAAACACGCTGCAAAGACCACAGGTACTGTACAGTACCTAACACAAACATTTCATAACCACTGTATGATCACAGCTGTAAACTTGACTGAGACTGCATGAGACTGCACAGCCGGTACACATATTCACCCTACTATAACTAGTTTGCCCACTGTGGAACCTGGCCTTGACTGTCTGTACACTAATTATATTCTGCAGTTCATGGGATGTGTGTGCTGTGTTTGGCATGTTTCCGTGTGTGTGTGTGTGATGCGACAGTTTTTGCTGATGCTCTTCTGGAGAGAGAATACAGAGGAAAAAGCAACAACATTTCCCTTCCCTGTCAGTGCATATGCTAATCTTGTTCTTATGCAAATGTTAGAATGTGATTTGTATGGCTAAGTGGCTTATTTTCCATCCAGCGCCAATATGAATCCCCTCAGCTGATGCTTTGATGAGAGATTGGTTGCTGTGTTGCGTTTTGTTAATTATTTCATTATTTCATATTTTATTTCATTTTTTCCAGCCCTTCACTCAGATGTGATTTTCTTCCCGCTGTGGCTTCGGGGGGTTGCGGTGGATTGGGTAAGGCGGGCGGGCAGGCGTGAAGCGGGTGGATGAGAAGGAACGCTAATCAATGTGGATGGTGACCATGGGGGATGTTAGGGGCGACTGGCGCGGCGCAGTGTTTCCATTGACTGTTTCCTGTGATGCGTC
>NC_143039.1:63946114-63961114 GCF_057628025.1 Oncorhynchus mykiss
CGTATTCCCTGGGCACTCTGCATTGTTTGTTTAATTTCTCTGATATGACCTTTGGCCTTGCTCTTTCTCGTAGCCTTGGTTGAGTGCTCTCTGGGCTCATTTGCAAATGCGTAAAAAGGCTCTGGTATATTGTGCCAGACAAACACACCAGGCTATAGGTGTGTGTGTCACAGGAGGTTGGTGGCACCTTAATTGGGGAGGATGGGCTTGTGGTAATGGCTGAAGTGGAATAAGTGGAAAGGTATCAACAACATCAAACATATGGTTTCCATGTGTTTGATGCCATTCCATTTGCTCCGTTCCAGACATTATTATGAGCCGTCCTCCCCTGAGAAGCCTCCACTGGTGTGTGTGTTCACTCCTGATGCTTTTTACTGTGTGTCTCAAACTCCTGCTCCCTTCCTGCACTACTGTTTCCACATAGTGTCTGTGGGTATGTGGTAGTAAGTAACACTCTACATGGGGATTGTCACTGGATACTGTGTCACTTATTCACTCATTCCTTGTCTTGCAAGATGATCAATGTTCCAGGCTAATGGGATAGATTCTCCCTCTGACCAGTAGGTGGTGCTACACCCCAGTGTTTTAACCCTCACTATACCCCAGTGTTTTAAAGCTAGCTCCACCCCAGTGTTTTAACCCTCACTATACCCCAGTGTTTTAACCCTCACTACACCCCAGTGTTTTAACCCTCACTATAAACCAGTATTTTAACCCTCACTACACCCTAGTGTTTTAACGCTCACTACACCCCAGTGTTTTAACCCTCACTATACCCCAGTGTTTTAACCCTCACCATACCCCAGTGTTTTAACCCACACTACACCCCAGTGTTTTAACCCTCACTATATCCCAGTGTTTTAACCCTCACTACACACCAGTGTTTTAACCCTCACTACACCCCAGTAATTTAAAGCTAGCTCCACCATAGTGTTTTAAACCTCACTACATCCCAGTGTTTTAAACCTCACTACATCCCAGTGTTTTAAACCTCACTACACCCCAGTGTTTTAAACCTCACTACATCCCAGTGTTTTAAACCTCACTACACACCAGTGTTTTAACCCTCACTACACCCCAGTAATTTAAAGCTAGCTCCACCATAGTGTTTTAAACCTCACTACACCCCAGTGTTTTAAACCTCACTACATCCCAGTGTTTTAAACCTCACTACACCCCAGTGTTTTAAACCTCACTACATCCCAGTGTTTTAAACCTCACTACACACCAGTGTTTTAACCCTCACTACACCCCAGTAATTTAAAGCTAGCTCCACCATAGTGTTTTAAACCTCACTACATCCCAGTGTTTTAAACCTCACTACATCCCAGTGTTTTAAACCTCACTACACCCCAGTGTTTTAAACCTCACTACATCCCAGTGTTTTAACCCTCACTATACCCCAGTGTTTTAACCCTCACTATACCCCAGTGTTTTAAACCTCACTACATCCCAGTGTTTTAACCCTCACTATACCCCAGTGTTTTAACCCTCACTATACCCCAGTGTTTTAAACCTCACTACATCCCAGTGTTTTAAACCTCACTACATCCCAGTGTTTTAAACCTCACTACACCCCAGTGTTTTAAACCTCACTACATCCCAGTGTTTTAACCCTCACTATACCCCAGTGTTTTAAACCTCACTACACCCCAGTGTTTTAAACCTCACTACACCCCAGTGTTTTAAACCTCACTACATCCCAGTGTTTTAAACCTCACTACATCCCAGTGTTTTAAACCTCACTACACCCCAGTGTTTTAAACCTCTTTATACCCCAGTGATATAACCCTCTTTACACCCCAGTGTTATAACCCTCTTTACACCCCAGTGTTATAACCCTCTTTACACTCCAGTGTTATAACCCTCTTTACACCCCAGTGTTATAACCCTCTTTACACTCCAGTGTTATAACCCTCTTTACACCCCAGTGTTATAACCCTCTTTACACCCCAGTGATATAACCCTCTCTACACTCCAGTGATATAACCCTCTCTACACCCCAGTGTTATAACCCTCTTTACACTCCAGTGTTATTACCCTCTTTACACCCCAGTGTTATAACCCTCTTTACACCCCAGTGATATAACCCTCTCTACACTCCAGTGATATAACCCTCTCTACACCCCAGTGTTATAACCCTCTCTACACCCCAGTGATATAACCCTCTCTACACCCTGGTGTTATAGTGCGTGTGTGTGTGTGTGTGTGTGTGTGTGTGTGTGTGTGTGTGTGTGTGTGTGTGTGTGTGTGTGTGTGCGTGTGTGCGTGCGTGCGTGGGTGCGTGTTTGTGTGTGTGCATTTGCAGGTGTCTGGCTCCAGTGCATTCAGAAAGTATTCTTACCCTTGACTTATTTCACATTTTGTTCTGTTACAGCCTGAATTCAAAATGATTTAAATGAATAAAAAAGTCACCCATCATCACAAAATACCCCATAATGACAAAATGAAAACATGTTTTTGCACATTTATTGAAATAAATTAAATACAACCCTGAGTGAAAACATGTTAGAATCACATTTGGCAGCAATTAAAGCTGTGAGTCTTTCTGGGTAAGTCTCTAAGAGCTTTCCACACCTGGATTGTACAATATTTGCATGTTATTATTTCAAGAATTCTTCAAGCTCTGTTAATTTGATTGTTGATCATTGCTAGACAGCCATTTTCAAGTCTTGCCATAGATTGTCAATTTAAGTCCAAACTGTAACAAGGCAACTCAGGAACATTCAATGTCATCTTGGTAAGCAACTCTAGTGTAGATTTGACCTTTTGATTTAGGTTATTGTCCTGCTGAAAGGTGATTTGTCACCCAGTGTCTGTTGGAAAGCAGACTGAAACAGGTTTTTTACTTATATTCTGTTTATTTTTATACTGAAAGTCTCCTGATTTAAAGCATGACCATAACAAGAGGCAGCCACCGCCATGCATGAAAAACTGAAGAGTGTTACTCAGTGATGTGTTGGACTAAACGTACATTAAACTCTGTAACTATTTTAAAGTCACCATTGGCCTCATGGTGAAATCCCTGAGAGGTTTCCTTCCTCTCCAGCAACTGAGTTGCCTGTATCTTTGTAGTGACTGGGAGTAGTATTGATACACCATCCAAAGTGTAATGAATAACTTTATTACTTAAAGCGATTAAAGGGATATTCAATGTCTGTTTAAAATAAATAAATACATCTACCCAACTACCAAAAGATGTAGGTACCCTTCTTTAAGAGGCATTGGAAAACCTCCCTGGTCTATGTGGTTAAATCTGTGATTGAAATTCACTGCTCAACTGAAGGACCTTACAGATAATTGTACGTGTGGGGTAAAGAGATGAGGTAGTCATTCAAACATCATGTTAAACACTATTATTACACGCAGAGTGAGCATGCGACATATTATGTGACTTGTTAAACACATTTTCAGTCGTGAACTTTTTATTTTATATCCAAGCAAGTCAGTTAAAAACAAATTCTTATTTACAATTATTTACAAAACATATTTCCACTTTGACATTATGTGATATTGTGTTTAGGCCAGTGACATACAATCTAAATGTAATCATTTTTAAATTCAAGCTGTAACACAACAAAATGTAGAACAAGTCAAGGGGTGTAAATACTTTCTGAAGGCACTGTATCTCACTGTGTTTTTATCACCTACTCATTTACCCAACAATGACATCCATCCTCTACAGATGTTTGGTGATCTATCAGTCTGACAGAACTTGGATGCCCCTTTCTGTCTGTTCAGTTTATAATGCACCAGTCTTATCGCTCTCCTTCATTTCTCTGCCTCTGTCTTTCTCTCTCTTTCCTGTCTCTTTCCTGTAATTCTTACCTCCAATCCCCTCTATTCTACCTACACTCTTAGAAAAAAAGGTGCTATCTAGAACCTAAAACGTTTTTTTTTTTAGTTTCCCCATAGGATAACCCTTTGAAGAAACCTTTTGTTTCCAGGTGGAACCCTTTTTGGTTTCATGTGAAACCCTTTCAGTACTCATAACTTAAACAAAAACAATTTAGATCATAAGAGTCCTTATTAACGAAGGGAATTGAAGGACTAACAGAACAGATAGATCGCAATAAAAACTGTACCATAAAGGCACAGAATAAGTTATAGGAAACAAAAAAATAAATGGAGGAACATATTTAAGAAAAATCCACTGTAATATATTATAAAATAAAGCGAAATTCTGTTTTAATCTTCAACATAGAAATGCGACCAAAAATGATTTACCGAAACTTGTTACAAATGATGGAGTCCCCAAACTATATTTTGAAAGAGAAAGTAAAGGACTTTAAGCATATGTTTTCGTTTCAGTCTCCTCCATCTCCACTAACCAAAGCTAATTGTATGGATTTTTTTCCTATTAATAATGTACAATTAACAGCAGTGCAGAATGACTCATGTGAAGGCCAAATTACAGAGGAGGAACTTCTTGATGCAATTAAAGCCTTTAAATTCGGGAAAACGCCAGGGCTGGATGGCATACCAGTTGAGGTATACCAAACCTTTTTTGACAGACTCAGAGGACTGTTATTAGCATGTTTTAACCACTCCTATATAAATGTTCGATTATCGGACACTCAACAAGAATGTCTGATTTCATTATTACTGAAACAGGATCCAATTGGCAAATATAAAGTCCATGTAAAGTCCACACACTCACTCAAACAGACTCCAACCTCTCCACAATGGCCAAGACCAGAGAGCTGTGTAAGGACATCAGGGATTCAATTGTAGACCTGCAAAAGGCTGGGATGGGATGGGCTACAGGACAATAGGCAAGCAGCTTGGTGAGAAGGAAACAACTGTTGGCGCAATTATTAGAAAATGGAAGAAGTTCAAGATGACAGTCAATCACGCTCGGTCTGGGGCTCCATACAAGATCTCACCTCGAGGGGCATCAATGATCATGAGGAAGGTGAGGGATCAGCCCAGAACTACACAGCAGGACCTGGTCAATGACCTGAAGAGAGCTGGGATCACAGTCTCAAAGAAAACCATTAGTAACACACTACGCCGTCATGGATTAAAATCCTGCAGCGCACGCAAGGTCCCCCTGCTCAAGCTAGCGCATGTCCAGGCCCGTCTGAAGTTTGCCAATGACCATCTGGATGATCCAGAGGAGGAATGGGAGAAGGTCGTGTGGTCTGATGAGACAAAAACAGAGCTTTTTGGTCTAAACTCCACTCGCTGTGTTTGGAGGAAGAAGAAGGATGAGTACAACTCCAAGAACACCATCCCTACCGTGAAGCATGGTGGTGGAAACATCATTCTTTGGGGATGATTTTCTGCAAAGGGGACAGGACGACTGCACCGTATTGAGGGGAGGATGGATGGGGCCATGTATCGCCAGATCTTGGCCAACAACCTTCCCTCAATAAGAGCATTGAAGATGGGTCATTGCTGGGTCTTCCAGCATGACAACGACCCAAAACACACAGCCAGGGCAACTAAGGAGTGGCTCCGTAAGAAGCATCTCAAGGCCCTGGAGTGGCCTAGCCAGTCTCCACACCTGAACCGTATTGCCCAGCGACAGCCCCAAAATCTGAAGGATCTGGAGAAGGTCTGTATGGAGGAGTGGGCCAAAATCCCTGCTGCAATGTGTGCAAACCTGGTCAAGAACTACAGGAAATGTATGATCTCTGTAATTGCAAACAAAGGTTTCTGTACCAAATATTAAGTTCTGCTTTTCTGATGTATCAAATACTTATGTCATGCAACAAAATGAAAATTAATTACTTAAAAATCATACAATGTTATTTTCTGTATTCTTGTTTTAGATTCCGTCTCCCACAGTTAAAGTACAAATATGATAAAAATTACAGACCTCTACATGCTTTATAAGTAGTTAAACCTGTAAAATCGGCAGTGTATCAAATACTTGTTCGCCCCACTGTATATATGCATGTCTGTATGTGTATTTGTATGTATATGTATTTATATGTATGTACATTGATATATATATATATATATATATATATATATATATATATATATATATATATATATATAGGTATGTGTATATCTATATATACAGTTGAAGTCGGAAGTTTACATACACTTAGGTACAGTTTTTAAAACTAGTTTTCAATCACTCCACAAATGTCTTAAAACTATAGTTTTGGCAAGTCGGTTAGGACATCTACTTCGTGCATAACACAAGTCATGTTCCAACAATTGTTAACAGACAGATTATTTCACTTATAAATCACTGTATCACAATTCAAGTGGGTCAGAAGTTTACATACACAAAGTTGACTGTGCCTTTAAACAGCTTGGAAAATTCCAGAAATGATGTCATGGCTTTAGAAACCTCTGACATCATTTGAGTCAATTGGAGGTGTACCTGTGGATGTATTTACCTTCAAACTCAGTGCCTCTTTGCTTGACATCATGGGAAAATCAAAAGAAATCAGCCAAGACATCCGAAAAAAAATTGTAGACCTCCACAAGTCTGGTTCATCCTTGGGAGCAATTTCCAAATGCCTGAAGGTACTATGTTCATCTGTACAAACAATAGTACGCAAGTATAAACACCATGGGACCACGCAGCCGTCGTACCGCTCAGGTAGGAGATGCATTCTGTCTCCTAGAGATGAACGTACTTTGATGTGAAAAGTGCAAATCAATCCCAGAACAACAGCAAAGGACATTGTGAAGATCTGGAGGAAACAGGTACAAAAGTGTCTATATCCACAGTAAAACGAGTCCTATATTGACATAACCTGAAAGGCCGCTCAGCAAGGAAGAAGACACTGCTCCAAATCTGCCATAAAAAAGCCAGACTACGGTTTGCAACTGCACATGGGGACAAAGATCCTACTTTTTGGAGAAATGTCCTCTGGTCTGATGAAACAAAAATAGAACAGTTTGGCCGTAATGACCATCGTTATGTTTGGAGGAAAAAGGGGAAGGCTTGCAAGCCAAAGAACACCATCCCAACCGTGAAGCACGGGGGTGGTGTCACACCCTGACCATAGTTTGCTTTGTATGTTCTATGTTTTGTTTGGTCAGGGTGTGATCTGAGTGGGCATTCTATGTTGGATGTCTTGTTTGTCTGTTTCTGTGTTTGGGCCTGATATGGTTCTCAATCAGAGGCAGGTGTTAGTCATTTTCTCTGATTGGGAGCCATATTTAGGTACCCTGTTTTGTGTTGAGTTTTGTGGGTGATTGTTCCTGTCTTTGTGTTTGTTACACCAGGTTGGGCTGTTTTCGGTTTTTTCACATTTCTTGTATTGTATATTGTTCATTTATCATCTTCATTAAAGATGTATCACAATAACCACGCTGCGTTTTGGTCCGCCTCTCCTTCAACAGAAGAAAGCCGTGACAGAATCACACACCACAACAGGACCAAGTGGCGTGGTAACGGGCAACAGCAACAGCGATGTCAGGATTTCGGGACATGGGAGCAGAATCTGGACTACACAACTTGGGAGGAGATAGACAGGTGGGCGGTCGACCCAAGGAGAGTGCCGGAGCCCGCCTGGGATTCGATGGAGCAGTGCGAGGAAGGTTACAGCAGAATGAGGTTGGCGAAGCGAACACAGCTGGCAAGGAAGCCCGAGAGGCAGCCCCAAAAATGTATTGGGCGGAGGCACACAGGAAGTATGGCGAAGCCAGGTAGGAGACCTGAGCCAACTTCGTGTGCTTACCGGAAGGCGAGAGAGACCAGGCAGGCACCGTGTTAAGCTGTGAAGTGCACGGTATCCCCAGTGCGGGTGCATAGCCCGGTGCGGTACATACCAGCTCCACGTATCGGCCGGGCTAGAGTGAGCATCAAGCCAAGTGCCATGAAGCCGGCTCTACGCATCTGGTCTCCAGTGCGTCTCCTTGGGCCGGCTTACATGGCACCAGCCTTGCGCACGGTGTCCCCGGTTCGCCTGCATAGCCCAGTGCGGGCTATTCCACCTCGCCGCACTGGCAGGGCGACCGGGAGCATTCAACCAGGTAAGGTTGGGCAGGCTCGGTGCTCAAGAGCTCCAGTGCGCCTGCACGGTCCGGTCTATCCGGTACCACCTCCACGCACCAGCCCTCCGGTGGCAGCTCCCCGCACCAGGCTGTCTCTCCGTCTCATCCCTACAGGTGCTCCCGCCTGTCCAGCGCGGCCCGAGCCTCCCTCCTCTCCGGTGCTGCCGGAGTCTCCCGCCTGTCCTGCGCTGCCGGAGTCTCCCGCCTGTCCTGCGCTGCCGGAGTCTCCCGCCTGTCCTGCGCTGCCGGAGTCTCCCGCCTGTCCTGCGCTGCCGGAGTCTCCCGCCTGTCTTGCGCTGCCGGAGTCAGAGGCGCCAGAGCCCCTCAGCCCAGAGGCGCCAGAGCCCCTCAGCCCAGAGGCGCCAGAGCCCCTCAGCCCAGAGGCCCCAGAGCCCCTCAGCCCAGAGGCCCCAGAGCCCCTCAGCCCAGAGGCCCCAGAGCCCCTCAGCCCAGAGGCCCCAGAGCCCCTCAGCCCAGAGGCGCCAGAGCCCCTCCGCCCAGAGGCGCCAGAGCTTCCGCCCCTCTGTCCAGAGCTTCCACTCTTCTGTCCAGAGTTTCCGCCCCTCTGTCCCGAGCTGCCCCTCTGTCCCGAGCTGCCCCTCTGTCCCGAGCTGCCCCTCTGTCCAGTGGGTTAATTTAGAAGGGTCGCCGTGGTTATGAGGCCACGGAAGCGGATAATGGGGCGGACTAAGACTATGGTGAAGTGGGGGCCACGTCCAGCACCAGAGCCGACACTGCGGACAGATGCCCACCCAGACCCTCCCCAATAGGTTCAGGTTTTGCGGCCGGAGTCCGCACCTTGGGGGGTGGGTACTGTCACACCCTGACCATAGTTTGCTTTGTATGTTCTATGTTTTGTTTGGTCAGGGTGTGATCTGAGTGGGCATTCTATGTTGGATGTCTTGTTTGTCTGTTTCTGTGTTTGGGCCTGATATGGTTCTCAATCAGAGGCAGGTGTTAGTCATTGTCTCTGATTGGGAGCCATATTTAGGTAGCCTGTTTTGTGTTGGGTTTTGTGGGTGATTGTTCCTGTCTTTGTGTTTGTTACACCAGATAGGGCTGTTTTCGGTTTTTTCACATTTCTTGTTTTGTATATTGTTCATTTATCATCTTCATTAAAGATGTATCACAATAAGCACGCTGCGTTTTGGTCCGCCTCTCCTTCTACAGAAGCATCATGTTGTGGGGGTGCTTTGCTGCAGGAGGGTCTGGTGCACTTCACAAAATAGAAGGCATCATGAGGGAGGGAAATTATGTGGATATATTGAAGCAGCATCTCAAGACATCAGTCTTCCAAATGGTCAATGATCCCAAGCATACTTCCAAAGTTGTGGCAAAATGTCAAGGTATTGGAGTGGCCATGACAAAGCCCTGACCTCAATCCTGTAGAAAATTAGTGGGCAGGACTGAAAAAGTGTGTGCGAGCAAGGAGGCCTATCAACCTGATTCAGTTACACCAGCTCTGTCAGGAGGAATGGGCTAAAATTCACCCAACTTATTGTGGGAAGCTTGTGGAAGACTACCCAAAATGTTTGACCCAAGTGAAACAATGTAAAGGCAAATCAACCAAATACTAATTGAGTGTATGTAAACTTCTGACCCAATGGGAATGTGATGAAAGAAATAAAAGCTGAAATAAATCATTTTCTCTACTATTATTTTGACATTTCACATTCTTAAAATAAAGTGGTGATCCTAACTGACCTAAAACAGATAATTCTTACTAGGATTAAATGTGAAAAACTGAGTTTAAATGTATATGGCTTCGATGTAAACTTCTGACTTCAACTGTACATATCAATATTTATATTTAGCCCCAAAATGTATGAGGGTTTGGAAATGATGCAGACAAATACATTGATTAAAGCTACAATCTATCTGCAATATTAAAGCTGGTCTACCCCCTAAAAATATATATATAATTAAAAAACAAAAATCAGTGGGGTTTACATGGAACAGCCAATGTTCCCTTTTGAAACCTTTTTTCTAAGAGTGTAAGGATGCTTTATTGGTGTGAAATAGATCGCTTTAGCTCTAGTAATTAATTGGATTCTAACTACTCTCCATTCAAGATGTTGCCAGTGAATCTGAGCCCGATTCCTTGTAGATGAATAGACAATGTTTAACAAGTATCCAGCTGCTTTTTAAGGGCCCTCTAGTGAACCGTTTGGATGGAGACGTTTCCTGTCGTCTGTGCTTACATTAGCAGCTCAATATTCTCAGGATGGAGTTAGTTGATTACATAAAGAATCAGTGATTGTATTAACAATGTACCTTAAGTTTTGCTCTCAGAGGATGCTTAAAACCAACTGTTTGTTTTTTTTTCATGGCTAAGCAGACCAGGCAGATATTCTTGTCTCTCCCCATCTCTCTCTCTCTCTCTCATCTCTTTCTAATTCTTCTTTAATCATATTCTTTTTTTCTCATTCCTCATATATCTCATATATCTCACATTGTCTTTCAACACCCCTCCCGTCAGCCTTTTCTCCCTCTATTAATGTATTTAAAAAACATGTCTCACTCTTTCCATCTCTCTCATTCAATATTCCCCAAAGTGTTCAAACTATGCACACCTTCAAAATCTCTGACTCATTAGAATGCATTTTCTATTTTCCTTCACCTCTGCCTTTGTGTCTTCAAATCTCATACTGCCATAAGATTGTCCGTTCATACTTCCAAAATCCATGTATTTTCCCTGTGCGTCTCACCTATCTTCTCCCTATCTTCTCCCTATCTTCTCCCTATCGTCTCCCTATCTTCTCCCTATCTTCTCCCTATCTTTCCATCCCTCACTCCTCTTCTCTCCAGCTATGTACGTTTTCCTCCTTTCTTACGACTAGTCTGGTTATAGTGATCTGTATGTGTCTGGTTCTGTGGACATACACAGTATGTCTATTACCTGTGGGCATGTGGTGTTGTATTGTTGTATTTGTCTTACTGGTTTGCAGTGTATTGCGTACGCTGGCGTGTTGTGTTTCTCCGCATTGTGCTGCTCTGGTTCCTCAACACTTCACCCCCAGCATGCCATAACTCAACACTGTCCCACGACTAACTGCCAGTCCTATTCATAGAGTTGGATAAAGGACTCACTTGCCCATTTTAGTAGATTTCAAAGATGAGCCCTCTATACAACTCTATTGCACGGAGGAGGACTTTGCTCCAAGACACTGATCTTAGGTCCCTCTTGGTAAACCCTTTTGGTAAACAAGTTTAATTTGGAACAGTTAACTGATCCTAGACCTGTGCCCATAAGCAACTTCTACTCAGAGCGGTAAGAACAAGAGAGCTTCCTCTCAAAAACCAGGCCGCCGTATTCTATAGGATCAGTTTTGCTGCCGTATTCATTAAGTTTAAAAGGCTAAACTGATCCTAGATCAGCACCTATACTTTAAAAAAAATATTTCACCTTTATTTAACCAGGTAGGCTAGCTGAGAACAAGTTCTCAATTACAACTGCGACCTGGCAACTCTGAGAGGCTTTATGAATACTGTCCCAGGTTCTTTCAATATGTACATTAACATATATGAAATAGAAGGCATCACATCATTTGAATGAGCAAGTTGATGAATGTTTAACCATATTGCTGATCAGAATCTGATAATGCTGTGCCCTCAACACGACATTTTATTGACCAAAAGTATAGTATGTTTTAATCCATTTGGAATGTACTTTATGATCATGTCATACTCACTGTGTATAAATCCATTTCTCGGGAACGTACTTCAACGTTGTGACCTTCTGAGCGCGGCCCAGTCCTTCGTAACAGCTGCAGGTGGAGCTTAAGGTTTTGGGTAGCTTGGAGCGTGTTCTTTCCTTGTTTGAACGATATGGAGAGGTGGCGAGGGCCACATTACCTCTGTGCCATCTGCGGTACTGTTGGTTCTTTTGAGAGTTGTGCTAGTGTTCATTTACTCACTTTTTGTCTCATCCTCTAACCCCTTTGCTGACAGGAGTTATGATCCCGCCTCCAAGCTCACATTCTCTAACCCTAATGGTTGTAACAGGGTGTGGGACCCTCCTCCTCATTCATTCTCTGTCCTCATTAGCTATAACATGCAAATCCACACACCTCCTAGCTCTCATTCTCTCATACCCATTGGCTGTGTGTGCCTGTCTGTCTCTGGGTGTTGCAGTCCATGGGCTGTGGGAGGAGTGGTCGTCATGGAGCCTTTGTTCTGTCACGTGTGGGCGGGGCTCCAGGACCCGAACCAGGAACTGTGTGAGCGGAGGAGAGGCCAAGCTCTGTGGAGGGCCTGAGAAACAGACCAAACTCTGCAACATAGCAGTGTGTCCCGGTTAGTACCATCTCATATACAGTACCAGTCAAAAGTTTGGACACACCTACTCATTCAAGGGATTTTCTTTATTTTTTGTATTTTTTTATATTGTAGAATAATAGTAAAAACATCAAAACCTCCAGGCTGTGTAAGGGCCTCCAGGCTGTGTAAGGGCTATTTGACCAAGAAGGAGAGTGATGGAGTTCTGCATCAGATGACCTGGTCTCCACAATCACATTACCTGAACCCAATTGAGATGGTTTGGGATGAGTTGGACCGCAGAGTGAAGGAAAAGCAGCCAACAAGTGCTCAGCATATGTGGGAACTCCTTCAAGACTGTTGAAAAATCATTCCAGGTGAAGCTGGTTGAGAGAATGCCAAGAGTGTACAAAGCTGTCATCAAGGCAAAGGGTGGCTACTTTGAAGAATCTCAAATATAAAATATATACAGATTGTTTAACACTTTTTTGGTTACTGCGTGATTCCATATGTGTTATTTCATAGTGTTGATGTCTTCACTATTATTCTACAATGTAGAAAATAGTAAAAATAAAGAAAAAACATTGAATGAGTAGGTGTGTTCAAACTTTTGACTGGTACTGTACATATACACCTCTATCTATATATATGTGTGTCTATCTCTCTGTCCATTGGTCAGTCTGTCCCTCTGCCTCTCCTTCTGTGAAGGGCCTGAGACACAGACCAAACTCAGCAACATAGTATTGTCTCATTCAGTACCATCTCTTATACACACGGTATATACTCCATCTATCTGTTTCTCTCTCTCTCCTTCTCTCTCTCTCTCTCCCTCTCTCTCTCTCCCTCTCTCTCTCTCTCTCGCTCTCTCTCGCTCTCACTCTCTCTCCTCTTTCTCCCTCTCTCTCTGCCTACCATATATCATCTACATAATATGTCATGCACCTCTTTCTCTCTCTCTGTCGTTGTCTCTGTTCCTCTGTCTTTCTCTTGATATCCTCTTTTCGCATCATTCTCCACATCCCTTTCTAACTCTGTTATCCTATATCTATGTGTCACTACTTAGTTTCTACACTGTCATATTACTCACTCAGTCCCCATATGTCCTGTCCTGTCTTGTTCAATACGATCAGGCTGACATCTCCATTTTACTACAGTACTCTTTATAAATCTCTGCTCATCTCTTAGATCCATAATAGAAAGCTGAGTTTCAGCACAGATGGAGAGACAGTAAAGTTGTTGCTTTACAGTGTTTTCTACTCCTCTGGCTAGGTTTGTTTTCTCGTTTTTTCATCCGTTCTTTCTTCCATTTCATTCTTTCAGTCTTAATTTATTTTTTTGTTCTTTATTTCTTTCCTTTTCATTTCTTTTTTTCATAATTTCCCTCTCTTTTGGGTTTCTACAGTGTTTGATTGCTGTGGTCCAGCCTCTGTCTCTTTGATATTACCTATTACCTTGTCAGGAGGAGTGATTAATCATTGTGTGGCTGCATTCCAATCTCATTGTCAAGTGCACTGGATGGCTCTATTCCAATTTGGTGCCGAGCCATTTGGTGTAGAGCTGTCATTAGAACTCCATTGAAGAGGAATGGGGTGGGCCAATCAAAGTCATTGAGGATCTTTGGAGGACACTCAGAATAATGGGCAGGGCAAGCTTTGATTGACAGTGATTGCAGCCTGTCACAGAACAGATGTTGTATCTGTCTAGCATGTAACCATTGGACAATCATGCCATTGCGTCCCATGTACATTCATATGTTGAAATTCCTTGTTGGTCTGTGTTATTGGCTGGCAGTCTACTGTCTCTGTGTTATTGCCTGGCAGTCTCTGTGTTATGGGTTACAGTCTACTGTCTCTGTGTTATTGGCTGGTTACAGTCTACTGTCTCTGTGTTATTGGTTGGTTACAGTCTACTGTCTGTGTTATTGGTTGGTTACAGTCTACTGTCTCTGTGTTATTGGCTGGCTACAGTCTACTGTCTCTGTGTTATTGGCTGGCTACAGTCTACTGTCTCTGTGTTATTGGTTGGTTACAGTCTACTGTCTCTGTGTTATTGGTTGGTTACAGTCTACTGTCTCTGTGTTATTGGCTGGTACAGTATACTGTCTGTGTTATTGGTTGGTTACAGTCTACTGTCTCTGTGTTATTGGCTGGCTACAGTCTACTGTCTCTGTGTTATTGGTTGGTTACAGTCTACTGTATCTGTGTTATTGGCTGGTTACAGTCTACTGTCTCTGTGTTATTGGCTGGCTACAGTCTACTGTCTCTGTGTTATTGGCTGGCTACAGTCTACTGTCTCTGTGTTATTGGTTGGCTACAGTCTACTGTCTCTGTGTTATTGGCTAGCTACAGTCTACTGTCTCTGTGATATTGGTTACAGTCTACTGTCTCTGTGTTATTGGTTACAGTCTACTGTCGCTGTGTTATTGGCTACAGTCCACTGTCTCTGTGTTGTTGGTTACAGTCTACTGTCTCTGTGTTATTGGTTACAGTCTACTGTCTCTGTGTTATTGGTTGGCTACAGTCTACTGTCTCTGTGTTATTGGCTAGCTACAGTCTACTGTCTCTGTGTTATTGTCTGGCTACAATCTACTGTCTCTGTGTTATTGGCTGGCTACAGTCTACTGTCTCTGTGTTATTGGCTGGCTACAGTCTACTGTCTCTGTGTTATTGTCTGGCTACAGTCTACTGTCTCTGTGTTATTGGCTGGCAGTCTACTGTCTCTGTGTTATTGGCTAGCTACAGTCTACTGTCTCTGTGTTATTGCCTGGCAGTCTCT
>NC_143039.1:63968614-64116114 GCF_057628025.1 Oncorhynchus mykiss
CAAATTCAAATAGAGAAATACTCATTATAAAAATTCAGAAAACAAAACAAAGATTAACTTCTTGTGAATCCAACCACGTGTCAGTTTTTAAAAATGTTTTACAGCAAATGCATACCTTACGATAATTTGAGAACATAGCCCAGCAGACAAATCATTACAAACAGTAGCCTGCCAAGTAGAAGAGTTACACAAGTCAGAAATAGAGAAAAAATGAATCCCTTACCTTTGATGATTTTCATATGGCTGCACTCAGAAGACATTACTTTACTCAATAAATGTTCCCTTTGTTCGATAAAGTCTCTTTATATCCAAAAACCTCTGTTTTGTTTGCGCGTTTTCTTCAGTAATCCACAGGCTCAAACGCAGTCAAAACAGGCAGACGAAAAATACAAATTGTATCCGTAAAGTTCATAGAAACATTTCAAACAATGTTTATATTCAATCCTCAGGTTGTTTATAGCCTAAATTATCTATAATATTTCAACCGGACAATAACGTTGTCAATATAAAAGGTAAACCAGAAAGGCACTCTCTCGGGATTGAGCATGAAAAAGCTCTGTGACACGTCAGGGTCCACTCATTCAGACTGGTCTTAACCCCTCATTTATCAGAACTGTTGACATCTAGTGGAAGACATAAGAACTACAATTTGAATCCTAAGTCAATGGATACTTTAATGGCATTGAATAAAAAAATACAAAACCAAAAAAAAAACTACTTCATGAATGGATTTTTCTCAGGTTTTCGCCTGCCAAATCAGTTCTGTTATACTCACATACACTATTTTAACAGTTTTGGATACTTTAGAGTGCTTTCCATCCAAATCTACCAGTTCTATGCATGTCATATCCTCAGGGCCCGAGTAGCAGGCAGTATAATTTGGGCATGCTTTTCATCCAAAATTCCGAATGCTGCCCCCTACCCTAGAGAAGTTAAGCTCCTTAACCCTCTGATGGCTGCCGGCCCAGATGGCATCCTTAGCCGCATCCTCATAGCATTTGCAGACCAGCTAGCTGAACTGTTTACAGACATATTGAATCTCTCCCTATCCCAGTCTGTTGTCCCCACTTGCTTCACAATGTTAACCATTGTTACTGTACCCATGAAAGTGAAGGTAACTGAACTAAATTAGCACTCACTTTTTATTTTTTGTTTTATTTCACCTTTATTAGACAAGTTGAGAACAAGTTCTCATTTACAACTGTGACCTGGCCAAGATAAAGCAAAGCAGTGCGACACAAACAACAACAGGAGTTACACCTGGAATAAACAAACATACAGTTGTTGTGTCTTTGATATGCCGGATTAAGAGATATTCTATAAAATAATTTCTATGTAATTAATATTACCTGATTAAACTAATCAGGTAAATGTAATTAACTAGAAAGTCAGGGCACCACGAAATAATGTTTATAGAGCTGTTATCTTCCAAATAAAGTCTTAACCTCTTGATCCTACTTGAGACGCAGACGTCTCAAGTAGGCACCTGGAAATACAAATGCGCTACGCTAAATGCTAAATGTACTCGTTAAAACTCAAACGTTCATTAAAATACACATGCAGGGTATTGAATTAAAGCTACACTCGTTGTGAATCTAGCCAACAAGTCAGATTTTTAAAATGCTTTTCGGCAATTGCATGAGAAGCTATTATCTGATAGCATGCAACACCCCAATATACCTGAAGGGGACGTAAACAAAATAATTAGCGTAGCCGGCGCTACACAAAAACGCAGAAATAAAATATAAAACATTCATTACCTTTGATGATATTCTTTGTTGGCACTCCTATATGTCCCATAAACATCACAAATTGGTCTTTTTCCCGATTAAATCCGTCCATGTATGCCCAAAATATCCATTTGTATAGCCTGTCTAGTTCAGGAAAAAAGCTCTCTTCCAACACGCAACGTCATTTTTAAAAATTATATAAGTTGCCTATATTCTTTGACAAAACACTTCAACCTACTTTTGTAACCCAACTTTAGGTATTTGTAAACGTTAATAAGCGATCAAATTGATCACTGGGCGATCTGTATTCAATAGCAGCTACTCAAGAAAACAATGTCCATTTTTCAATCTTCCAAAATCGATTGTTGTAGGCTGGATGGAATGACGGATCTATTGGTCAAGTCTCAAAGGATTTTTGTCAATGAAAATGGCGTTTTTGGCGACATCGTGTGGAAGCTGTAGGAATTGCATCCGTGTCCATGTTAAATTTGGTGTCCTTTAAACAATACATGAAAGTGGCGCATGGATACTTTTTTCAGCTTTCAGTGACCACTTTTTCTTGCGCTTTTCGATGAAACACACGCTCTGTTATAGTCACAGCCGTGATTTAACCAGTTTTAGAAACTTCAGAGTGTTTTCTATCCACACATACTAATCATATGCATATACTATATTCCTGGCATGAGTAGCAGGACGCTGAAATGTTGCGCGATTTTTAACAGAATGTTCGAAAAAGGAGGGGGTAGAATGAAGAGACCTGGTCATATTTTACGTCAATAGCAGTCCATTATTAATCATCACCTTATTCAGTCTCATCTGAACATCGTAAACTCTTGCTTATCTTTCTGAACCCTGGCTAAAAAGTTGAATCAGCAATACAACATTTGGTTTAGTTATTTATTTACTAATACCTAAACAATCACACAGATGTCATAGAAGAAAACGTCCCTAGCGGATGGAACCCATATGACGGCTGGTTACACAAAGAATGGTGGTTGGGATTTGAATAAAAGCGCGGGAAGACCTCGGACCTTGTAAAGCTATGCTATCGTAAATACAGAATCTTATGCATTCTAAATAACCGCACATTTGGAAAAGGAAAATGCAAGAAATATTTACTCTGAGCTATGCTTCAATAGGTTGGTCGTAGATGGAAGGCCGTGTTGCCCAACAGATTTTTCCCTTTTCCTTTGAAGTATATGTCTTGTGGTAGATGGATACGCTGTAGTACCGTCATCATGTGTTAGAATAGATACTTTGTCCGTCCTTTCCTACCCTGCGTTTATAGCTACTGCTGCTAACTCATCGTCTAGGAGGTATCACTTCTTTAGTGAGTAAGAGTTCAAAGTTCATACCAAGTTGCCATCACGCTGAAGTTGGCTTAGTTCTGTAGTTTTATATTAGCCCTTTTAACGTGTGGACTGTCATCCTCACATCCTCGGGAATACAAATGTTAAATTTTCGTAAAGGGCTTATGTAGTAGGGTGAGAAGGGCATACTTCATAGTTCACAACCAATCTCTGTTCACATGGGTAGGGCCACTGAGTTGAGACAAGTTGAGATTGCATGCAGAATTCTGCAAAAATATCCTCCTTGTACAACGTAGAACACCAAATAATGCATGCAGAACATAATTAGGCCGATACCCGCTAATGATCAAAATCCAGAAAAGAGACGTTAAATTCTACAACCACCTAAAAGGAAGCAATTCCCAAACCTTAAATTTCTAAGCCATCCTCTACAGAGAGATGAACCTGGAGAAGAGTCCCCTAAGCAAGCTGGTCCTGGGGCTCTGTTCACAAACACAAACACACCCCACAGAGCCCAGTGGATATGAGAGTTTATCAAATGGGGTTTGTTTTCAAGTTATTTTTGGATCTGTGTAATCTGAGGGAAGCATGTGTCTCTAATATGGTCATACATTGATTGGGCAGGAGGTTAGGAAGTGCATCTCAGTTTCCACCTCATTTTGTGGGCTGTTACTTCTCTTAAAAGCCAGGTCTGCCTACAGCGGCCTTTCTCAATAGCAAGGAAATGCTCACTGAGTCTGTACATAGTCAAAGCTTTCCTTAAGTTTGAGTTAGTCACAGTGGTCAGGTATTCTGCCACTGTGTACTCTCTGTTTAGGGCCAAATAGCATTCTTGTTTGCTATTAATTATTTTATGTGTCAAGTAATTATCTTTCTGTTTTCTCATGATTATGTTGGTCTCATTGTATTGCTGTGCTAGCGCTCTGTGGGGTCTGTTTGTGTTTGTGAGCAGAGCGGGTTTAGGCCTAATTCTGCGCTGCATGCTATATTTGGCGTTTTACATTGTACACTGAGTATATTTTTGCAGAATTCTGCACGCAGAGTCTCAATTTGGTGTTCGTCCCATTTTGTGAATTCTTGATTGGTGAGTGGACCCCAGACCTCACAACCATAATGGGCAATGGGTTCTATAACTGATTCAAGTATTTTTTGCAAGATCCTAATTGGTATGTTGAATATTATGGTTTCTTTGATGGCACAGAAGGCCCTTCTTGCCTTGTCACTCAGATCGTTCACAGTTTTGTGGAAGTTACCGGTGTCGCTGATGTTTAGGCCGAGGTATGTATAGTTTTTTGTTTGCTCCAGGTGTCAGGTGCGTGAATGAGGACCCAAAAGCGAATTAACAAAACAGAGTTTCTTTAATGACGAAACACATGTAGGCTCAGATGGACAGGCAGATTCCGACAGGACAGGACAAGGTTAGATGAACTGGCAGATTCCGACAGGACAGGACAAGGTTGCAGCAAACACGACGATAGTCTGGTTCAGGCATGAGAAACACAAACGAGAATCCGACAAAGACAGAAGCAGGAACAGAGAGAGATATAGAGACCTAATCAGAGGGAAAAAGGGAACAGGTGGGAAAAGGGGTGAACGAGGTAGTTAGAGGAGACAAGGAACAGCTGGGGGAAGGAGGGTAAGAAAAGGTAACCTAATACGACCAGCAGAGGGAGACAGGGTGAAGAGAAAGAACAGGAACAAGACACAACATGACAATACATGACACCAGGTCATTGGAATTTGTATTTGTGGTCCTATTTGTGGTCCTTTCGATTAGACCTTTTTTTGGAACACCCTTATTTTGGTCTTACTGAGATTTATTCTCAGGGCCCAGGTCTGGCAGAATCTGTGCAGAAGATCTAGGTGTTGCTGTAGGCCTTCCTTAGTTGGGGACAGAAGCACCAGATCATCAGCAAACACTAGACATTTGACTTCAGATTCTAGTAGGGTGAGGCCAGGTGCTGCAGACTTTTCTAGTGCCCGTGTCAATTCTGATATATATGTTGAAGAGAGAGGGCGGGGCTTAAGCTGCATCTCTGTCTCACCCCTCAGCCCGGTGGGAAGAAATGTGTGTTTTAATGCATACTTGTTGTTTGTGTACATGGATTTTATAATGTTGTATATTCTTTCCCCCAACACCACTTTCCCTCAATTTGTATAGCAAACCCTCATGCCAAATTGAGTCAATGGCTTTTTTGAAATCAACAAAGTATGAAAATACTTTGTTTTGGTTTGTTTGTTTGTAAATTAGGATGTGCAGGGTGAATATGTGTTTTTGTACGGTAATTTGGTAAAAAGCCAATTTGACATTTTCTCAGTACATTGTTTTCACCGAGGAAATGTACAAATCTGCTGTTAATGATAATGCAGAGGATTTTCCTAAGGTTGCTGTTGACGCATATCCCACGGTAGTTATTGGATCAAATTTGTCTCCACTTTTGTGGATTGGGGTGATCAGTCCTTGGTTCCAAATATTGGGGAATATGCCAGAGCTGAGAATGATGTTAAAGAGTTTAAGTATAGCCAATTGGAATTTGTGGTCTGTATATTTTGTCATTTCATTGAGGATGCCATCAACACCACAGGCCTTTTTGGGATGGAGGGTTTGTCTTTTGTCCTGTAGTTCATTCAATGTAATTGGAGAATCCATTGGGTTCTGGTAGTCTTTAATAGTTGATTCTAAGGTTTGTATTTGATCATGTCTTTGCTGTTTGTTCTTTGTTATAGGTTTAGAACGATTGGAGAAGCGGTTTACCCATATATCTCCATTTTGGATAGATCATTCTTCGTGGGTTTTTTTTACTTCCAATTTTCCCAGAAGTGCTTAGATTCTTCATTTACATTGAACTGATTTCTGACGTGCTGTTCCTTCTTCTTCCGTAGTGTATGTCTGTATTGTTTTAATGATCCACGATAGTGAAGGTTTTCTGAGTTGGACAGGTTTCTCAATTTCTTTCTTAGGAATTTGCATTCTTCATCAAACCATTTGTCATTGTTGTTTTTTTCTTCGGGTTTCTGTCTGAGATATTTAGATTTGATAGGGAAGCTGAGAGGTTTAGATGTTACACTGCCAGGTTCACACCTTCACTATTTTGTCAAGGAAGAGACTTTGTTTTGGTTTGTTTGTTTGTAAATTAGGATGTGCAGGGTGAATATGTGAAAGTGATTGAATTTGTTGTTGCCTAATTGTTTTTTGGTAAGTTTACATACTGCATTCCTTTCATCTACGGCATGTCTTAATATTATTTAGTTCCTTTGGCTCTGATGCCTTATGATTGAGTATTGCTCTGTTCAAGTAGACTGTGATTATAAGGTAAAGGTAGCACACAGGAGGACATATTTCTCTGTTAAGAACATTTCCTTTTAAATTTTTAGACAAAAGTAAAATGTTCCTGTATTGATTAATTTAACAGGATTTGTTAGGTCTGCTCTATACCAAATTACCCCCTGAGTCTCTTCTCTGATTCACACCTGGTAGTTTGGTGGATGGGATTACCAGCTCTCTGTAACCTAGAGGGCAACCAGTGGGTCCGTCTCCTCTATACCAGGTTTTTTGTAGAATGACAATGTCTGTATTTCTTTGATGAAGTCCAGGTTCCTGATATTTAGGCCGAAGGGAGATGACCTCAGGCCTTGGATATTCCAGGATGAGATAGTGAAGGGTTTGTGTTCCATAAAGTGTCCAATGTTGTTGGTCTTCTGAGTAAGGCCAGTAAGTGTGAGCAGAGCCTGCTGAACATCTGGTACATGGCATGGACTAGTGTAAGAGTGGGGGTTGGTCCTGTTTGCCTGCTCATGGCCTGGTGTGTGGCTTCCATGTTGAGGCCCTCTTAGCTGGAGCGGGGGGCATGGGTTGGTTCCGTGACTTGGGGTGGGTGGTGGGGGGGGGTCACTCCCTATCCATCTCAACCTCTCCTCCTGCACTCTGATCCACTCTAGTGCTCTGTTCTTCTCCTGCTCCTGCTCTTTCTCCTGTTGATGTTGTCTCACCACAGTCCAGAGTGCAGATATGTATCTCTCCACCTCCAGCTCTTCGGGTCTGGTTGAGGGGGTGTTGTTGTGCTGGACAATTTTTTTGTGCTGACTGGAGTGTAATCACCTCCTGTTCCAGCTCCACCTGCCTTACCTCCAGCTGTGGGAATTTATCCTTCATTTCCATGAGGGAGTAGTACTCTGTGTTGGGAGGTTGACTTTTCACTCTCTCTACCACCCTCTCTCTCTCTCTCTCTCTCTCTCTCTCTCTCTCTCTCTCTCTCTCTCTCTCTCTCTCTCTCTCTTTTCCTCTCTCTCTTCTTCTCCATCAGCTCTCAGGCAGGGGCGAATTGTTCAAAGCCCTGTTCGCTGTGATTTGTCAGTGTGTCAACTACTGCAGCAAACAACACAGTTTACTAAGCATGCCTTTGACTGGGACTCTCTCACCTCTTGTGTGTGTGTGTGTGTGTGTGTGTGTGTGTGTGTGTGTGTGTGTGTGTGTGTGTGTGTGTGTGTGTGTGTGTGTGTGTGTGTGTGTGTGTGTGTGTGTGTGTGTGTGTGTGTGTGTGTGTGTGTGTGGTGCTCTGGAAGGCTATAGATCAGATGTCAGACATTGCTGCAGAGCATTCTATCAGAGCCCGTCCTTTGATGGCTCAAAGGTCTGTCCAATAGTTTGGAGGGGAACATATATTTAGATTTAAAAAAGGCTTTCTTTTTCACTTCTCCTTTGTTTTTTCTCTCTCTTTCTTTCCCCCTCTCCCTCGCGCTCTCACTCACTCACTCTCCCTCCCTCCCCCCACTCTCTCTCTCTCTCTCTCTCTCTTTCTCTCTCCCTTTCTCTCTCTCTCTCCTCCTTTCTCTCTTTCCCTCTCTCTTTCTCTCGCTCTCTCTCTTTCTCTATTCTCCACACTATGAGATTTGACCAAAGAGAGAGATGGATAAAGATGGATGAATATACTGTGAGTGTGTGTGTCCTATCTAACTCTCCCGCTCTCTCTTCTGTCTCTCTGCAGCACCTCATGAGATCTGTAGAGACGAGTACCTTGTAGCCATGACCTGGAAAAGTGCCTCGGCTGGAGAAACAGTCTACAACAAGTGTCCGACTAACGCCACTGGTAAACCTTATTCTACTATGACAGTACTATACTGTAACTATACTACTATTATAAACAGCGATTATGTAGTCTTAGTCAACAACAAGTGTCCGACTAACATCACTGGTTAACCATGCTACACTTATAGTATAGTACAATTACTAAGCTATAATGTAAGGATACACAGTAGTGATGTAGTCTAACTGCCTACTGCAAGTGTCTGACTCGTGCTAGTACTTATCTTTGTCAAGTTTCTTTGGCACTTGTAAGCTATGTGGTTGACGTAGTGTAAATTGTATGTGTGAAGAATAAATACAGGTTAATATTGTGGTCATTTAGATTGATGTTCAGAAGTATGTGTCAGAGACATAGCAGGCAGACCTATTCCTCAGGCCCTCAGACAGTCCCTATAGCAACATACTGCCTAACAGATGATGACTTTGAAGTTTGCGTGTTCGTGCACGTGTGTGTGTGTGCATGCGTGCGTGTGATTGGAATCTATTATCCTGCATGAAATGGTTTCCACCAGAGAAAGTAGTTAGTAAGGTGTCCCATGGGGGACAATTTTAAACTTCATCATATATGCAGTGTCTGTAATTCCCTCTCAATAACACAGATTGTCATTTATTAGGATGACTCAGACAGCTCTGCTGGGTAGTCACTAGCTGTACAGTAATTGTGTACATGTATACTGTATGTGACCTTATAGAGGAGTTGTCAGGTGGATGGTTGACCTCAGCTCTACATGATGTACAGTGTTGGAGACTGTACATGTTCAGTAGTATATATCTGAGTCATAGCAGGTGCCGACTCAGACACGGTCCTCAGGCAGTCACTCACTAGGCCCTAATAACAACACACTGCACTGTAAAAAATTGTTTTTAAAATCCTGTTGATTTAAAATAACTTACTGTCAGCCAGGGGGACAATGTTGAGCTTCACCATATGCTGTTTCTGTTTTTCTCTCTCAATAACTGTGTACACTGTGACCTTGCAGTGGTTTTGCATTAGATAACGTCAGGTGGTTGGTTGACCTCAGCTCTACGTTAAGGATGATTGACTATGTTGGAAAAATGACAATAGCATGTATGTAGTTATTAGATAACATAAAAAAAACTATTGCTGTCAAGATTTGCATCATCAGGTTCTCTTGTTCTCACTCACTCACTCACTCACTCACTCACTCACTCACTCACTCACTCACTCTCTATCTCTCGCTCTCTCTCCTTCTCTCTCCTTTTCTCTCTATATATATCTCCCCCTCTCTCTCTCTCTCTCTCTCTCTCTCTCTCTCTCTCTCTCTCTCTCTGTATATATATATCTCCCCTCTCTCTCTCCCTCATATATAAATATATATATATCTCCCCTCTCTCTCTCTCTCTCTCTCTCTCTCCCTGTATATATATATCTCCCCTCTCTCTCTCCCTCATATATAAATATATATATATCCCCCCTCTCTCTCTCTCTCTCTCTCTCTCTCTCTCTCTCTCTGTATATATATATCTCCCCTCTCTCTCTCCTTCTCTCTCTATATATATCTCCCATTCTCTCTCTCGCCCTCTCTCTCTCTCTCTCTCTCTCTTTCTCTCTTTCTCTCTCTCTATCCCTCTCTCTCTCTCTCCTTCTCTCTCTATATATCTCCCTCTCTCTCTCTCTCTCTCTCTCTCTCTCTCTCTCTCTCTCTCTCTCTCTCTCTCTCTCTCTCTCTCTCTCTATCCCTCTCTCTAGGATCTGCAAGTCGTCGTTGCTTGCTGGACGCTAATGGAGTTGCTTACTGGGGTCCTCCGAGCTTCGCCAGATGCGTCTCGATGGAATTCAGATATTTACATTTATCTGTAAGTCCCTTTTCACGCTCTCTCTATTCACATCTTATGTATTCAGATACAGTTTGTATTGTATTACATGCTCAATGAGCCACCTGTGCCGCAACGTTATTGTGAATGCATTTATGAAAGCTACTGTAAAACTGAATTAATAGGCCGGTGGTTTATTTGCTTAAATCACTGAACACAACATGCGCTTATTAGAGACTGGCTTCTATTTGAGCCAAATGTAGCTCATTTGCATAGTAAATTGCTTAATTTCAGCATTCACTTCCAGCTGTTAATCAATTTCTTAATGTCCTGCTCTAATGTGTTATCATTTACCCTGACCTACAAAGACAAAGTGCAGTAACTACAAATTTGGTCAAAAATCTTTGATCTGTTTTAATGGTCAGGTATATTATATGATTAATGTGCTATTTAGTTTCCTGACACAAGACAAAGCTAGTCGATCAGAATACATCATGAAGTACCAGAAATTGCTGTTTGTCTAAACAGAAAAACACTTTGAAGACAGATTTTGCAATTCATTGTTTTACGTAGTTCCTGCACTTTGCCTTTGTAGGGCAGTAGACACCGTGTCACATATTATTGTCTAAGTATGCCTCTGTAAAAAAAATGAAACAACTTTTCCTTAACAGTAAGTATTCTCATCTTTCACTGCATTTTCATCAGTTTTTACTTTCGCCACTAAAGGGCGATCGGACGATTTGTAGGGGTCTCTACTCCCGAAATTGTTGACTGTTTTTGTGCTTGCCAGTTAGCTAGCAGGCCTCAACTGTTAGCAGCCAATGGTTGTCAGTTTCTTACTGGTGATAAAAAACAGAAATCAAACATTAAACCTCATAAACAATTCATGGTAATTCATGGTAATTCATGGTAACCTCATAAACAATTCATGGTAATGCATGGTAATTCATGGTAATTCATGGTAACCTTATAAACAATTCATGGTAATTCATGGTAATTCATGGTAACATCATAAACAATTCATGGTAATTCATGGTAATTCATGGTAACATCATAAATAATTCATGGTAATTCATGGTAACCTCATAAATAATTCATGGTAATTCATGGTAACCTCATAAATAATTGATCTAGACCCAGCCTTTGTTTGAAATGGGTTTATTTGCTGAAATGTGTTGTTGCCCGGATATTAAAAGGGACAGGCAGTTATTTGAGAATCAGCGTTTTACGGTACCTTCTGTAAAGAAAGTGGAGGATTGTCAGAAAGTCGCCGATACATTTCTAAGCCATCTGAAATGTACATGTACCTTATGTAGCCATTAGCCTGTCTTCCACTTCCTCAATATTTCTGTGGCTATTTCCAAACTATGGACTTCCAACCTCTTCTAGCCTAGCCTAAAGCATGAATAAACTCAATAGCAAAACAGATCATTAATATACAATTTGTTCTCAGAGACTGACCTGGCCCAGCAACAGAAATAAATTAATGATTTGTCTGCCCGCATCCTACTTGTTTACGCAATAATAGACGTGGGATTGTATTCATAACGTTTCTTAAGAGTAGGAGTGCTTATAGGATCAGTTTTGGCGTTTAAATAATAATGAATAAGATTACATGAACAGGTGGGACCTGATCCTAGATCAGCACTCCTACTCGGAGATGGTTTAGAAATACTGGCCCTGATTAACTTTCTATGAAAATGAGTGGCATTGTCACATTGTTACCACTCTCTCTCTCTAATGAGCTATTCAATTTATCCATTGATTAATGAATGCGTTGGTTAATCATTGGCTGACTTCCTGCTGCGTGACCTCTGACCTCCTGTCTCCGTGGCAATAATGGAAGCCAGCAGGGGTGGGGGTGGGGGGGGTTGATAAGATGTGCTGTGATTGGTTGATTTCACTCTTAGCCTAGGCCTGTGCTAACTGCTAACTTTCATTAGCATATGGATGTGGTTCATTAGGTTTGATTGCTGTTGTGACTGAGGATTACCGTTCTGTATGTATGTATGTGTGTGTGTGTGTGTGTGTGCGTGCGTGCGTGCGTGTGTGTGTGTGTTTGGAATCTATTATCCTGCTTCAAATGGTTTGTGTGTGTGAATGAGTGTGTGGATAACAGTCAGTCAAAGTGCCATGCAGCATTGTGAAATACAATTAGTAACCAATATCTATCCAGTGCATTTATGTCTGCAGAAGTCCTTAATAAAGAGTAAAGGCTGAGGATTAGGTACTTGACCAAGGTGCTGGTCATTCATGTCATTCCCTATCTACATACCTACCTACAAGATCTGCTCACCACAAGTAAAAATATAGGAGCAAGATTAACTATTGTATGGATCAGAGGTCTCAGATCTCTCTTTCTCTACTCTCTACTTCGCCTCCATCTCTTTTTCTCTCTCTCTCTTTTACATTATATTTTTTGGTCATTCAGCAAATGCCCTTATCCAGAGCGACTTACAGTAGTGAGTACATACATTTTCATTCTCTCTCTCTCTCTCTCTCTCTCTCTCTCTCTCTCTCTCTCTCTCTCTCTCTCTCTCTCTCTCTCTCTCTCTCTCTCTCTCTCTCTCTCTCTCGATCGTCGTAATCACATTTCGACCAAAGTGCAGCGTGAAATCGGTTCGACATTTTTTATTATAAGTGAACCGCACAACAAAACAATAAAGAATAAACGAAACGTGATGTTCTGGAGTGCTCACGGGCAACAACACAAACACAGGTGGGAAAAATAACTACCTAGAGACAACGATTACCAGCTGCCTCTTATTGGGAATCATACAAAACACCAACATAGAAAAATAATATAGATCACAACATAGACATAGATATACTAGATCACCCCTAGTCACGCCCTGACCTACTACACCATAGAGAAACAATGGCTCTCTATGGTCAGGGCCCGACATTCTCTCTCTCTCTCTCTCTCTCTTTCTGTCCTCTCTCCCTTTCCCCCACCTCCCTCCCCCATCAGTCTCTAACCTGTGTTTCTCTCCCTCCTCTCATCCTCCCCTGCTGTCTCCAGTTGCGAGAGCATCTTGCGAAGGGTCAGAGGACCCTGGCTGGAGAGGGCATGTCTCAGGTCGTGAGGAATCTCCTGGAGCTCTTACAGAGGAGGAGCTACTACAGCGGTGACCTCCTGTTCTCCACGGAGATTCTCCGAAATGTGACGGACACCTTCAAGAGAGCAACCTACATCCCAGTACCCGACGACGCTCAGGTGGGTGGGGAGGGTGTACATACACACACACATACGCACACATAAACTCAAACCTTCAAGAGAGCAACCAACATCCGAGCTCCCAATGACATGCAGGTGGGTGGGGAGGACAGACGTGCACACACACACATTGTGCTGGTGGGTGAAGTGGGCTATACACACACTTACAGGAAGTAGCAGGCATAAACAAAACAAACACATGTTGCATGCACAATCACACCCCTCAGCTCCCCTACAATTCAACCCTCCTCTTCGTCTCTCTCCTCAGAAATTCTTCCAGGTAGTCAGCTATATGTTGGACATGGAAAATCTAGTGAAATGGGAAGACGCTCACCAGGTAGGCTTTTAAACGGTTGTTTTAGTGTGTGTGTGTGTGTGTGTGTGCGTGTGCGTGTGTGTGTGTGTCGTCCATGTCAGAGTGTCTGGTACTGTCACGGTTGGATGAATTTGATTGCAGTGTTTATGTTATTGTGAGAAGAGTCGTAAAAACACACCTGTTAACCATTCAGGATGGATCATACCCCATACTGTGTGCACGTATTGACAGTGTGTTTGTATGTGTGTGTGCGTGTGTGTGTGTGCGCGTGTGTGTGCATGTGCGTGTGCGTGTGTGCGTGTGTGTGTGTGTGTGTGTGCGTGCGTGCGTGCGTGCGTGTGTGTGCGTGCGTGTGCGTGCGTGTGTGTGTGTGTGTGCGTGCATGCGTGTGTGTGTGTGTGTGTGTCCATATTTTGTTGTTAATAAACAATGCATATGACCCCCTCCTCCATGCCCTTGAGCCAGGCTGGGTTTATTTGCCATCTGTAGTCAGTAAACAATAATGCGTAAACACTGGAGATAATACCCCAAACATACACTGAGTGTGAAAAACATTAGGAATACCTTCCTAATATTGAGTTGCAACCTGATTTGCCCTCAGAACAGCCTCAATTCATCAGGGCATGGACTCTACAAGGTTGGATGCTGGCCCACGTTGACTCCAATGCTTTCCATAGCTGTGTTAAGTTTGTTGGATGTACTTTGTGTGGTGGATCATTCTTGATACACACGGGAAACTATTTACTGTGAAAAATCCAGCAGCGTTGCAGTTCTTGACAGACTTAAACTGGTGCGCCTGGCACACACTACCATACCCCATTCAAAGGCACTTCAATCTTTTGTCTTACCCATTCAACCTCTGAATGGCACACTTACCCAATTCATGTCTCAATTGTCTCAAGGCTTACAAATCATTCTTTAACCTGTCTCCTACCCTTCATCTACACTGATTGAAGTGGAGTTAACAGTTGACATCAATAAGGGATCATAGCTTTCACCTGCAAGTGCAAGTGCTGGTTAAGTGTTTTTTTTTGTGTGGGAGGGCCTAGAGACCTGAGGTGGCAGAACGGAGTGCTCGGGTTAGGGTGTTGGGTTTGAGCAGAGCCTGAAGGTAGGGAGGGGCAGTTCCATGGGTAAGTACCATGGTCTTGTAGTGGATGCGAGCTTCAACTGGAAGCCAGTGGAGTGTGCAGAGGAGTGGGGTGACATGAGAAAACTTTGAAAACCAGGCTGGCTGCTGCGTTCTGGATAAGTCGTAGGGGTTTGATGCCACAAGCAGGGAGCCCAGCCAATAGCGAGTTGCAATAGTACAGACAAGAGAGCAAGTGCCTGGATTAGGACCTGCACTGCTTCCTGTGTGAGGTAGGGTCCTACTCTACGGATGTTGTAGAGCATGAACCTGCAGATGCGGGTCACTGCTTTGATGTTTACAGAGAAAAACAGGGTGTTGTCAAGGGTCACGCCAAGGTTCTTTGCACTCTGGGAGAGGGACACTGGAGATGTCAACCGTGATGGAGAGGTCTTTGAGCGGGCAGGCCTTCTATGGGAGGAAGAGCAGTTCTATGTTGTCCAGGCTGAGTTTGAGGTGGTGGGCCAACATTCAAGTTGAGATAATTGCAAGACACGTAGAGATGTGTGTCGCCAGCTGGGTGTCAGACGGGGGAAGGAGAAAAGTAGTTGAGTGTCATAGCAATGTTAGGAGACACCATGTGAGGATATCACGGACCCGAGTGACTTGGTGTATAGAGAGAAGAGGAGAGGGCCTAGAACCGAGCCCTGGGGGACACCAGTAGTGAATGTACATGGTGCAGAGTTAGATCCTCTCCACGTGACTTTATAGGAGCGGCCTGCCAGGTAGGATGCAATCCAAGAGTGTGTATAACCTGAGACGCCCAGCCCTGAGAGGGTGGAGAGGAGGATCTGATGGTTCACGTGTCAAAGGCAGAGGATAGATCTAGGACGATGAGAACAGAGGAGAGAGAGTCAGCTTTGGCAGTGCGGAGAGACTACGTGACACAGAGAAGAGCAGTCTTGGTTAAGTGACCCGTCTTGAAGCCTGACTGGTTTGGGTCAAGAATATTGTTCTGAGAGAGATAACAAAAAAGTTTATCAGAGACTTTTTGAGTGTTTTGAAAAGAAAATAAAGATTAACAGGTCTATAGTTTTTGATATCAGATGAGTCGAGTGTTGGTTTCTTGAGGAGGGGATCAACTTGGGCCATTTTGAAGTCGAGAGGACACAGCCAGTGGTCAAGGATGAGTCTGGTCAAGAGATGGTCTGGAGAAGGGAGGAGGGGATAGGGTCGAGCGGGCAGGTTGTCAGGCGGCCAGACCTCACAGGATTTCATCTGGAGAGAGAGGGAAGGAAGAGGTCATGGCGTAGGGAACTTCTGTGGGCCTATAGAGCTATGGTTAATAGTGGTGGTTAATAGTGGTGTGCTATATAGGAAATACTGAGCCATTTGAGATGCAGCCTCAGCTGTCCTCACTTCCTGACCTCAACCCCTCCTTCCACTAATCCACAGATGTCCATCTGTCTGCCCTATCTCAACACGTTGCTCTCCTCCCTTCCACCCAACACATTGCAAAGCTAATCTGTCTTCCTACAGAGAACCATTTACTTCTGACATAAAACCCAGGCTCTTTCACTTCTTATTATATGCTTCTTCTCTATCATTTATTTATATCTCAATGTTCAAAATGTTGAATCCAACAACGTACACTAAAAGGCATTATGTCCAATGTCTGCTATTTAGCTGCACTTAGCTAACGGCTAACGAGTACGAGCAAGCCAATGACTGTTGTAGTGGGTTGGTTGGATAGAGGATCAAGCCAATAACTGTTGTAATGGGTTGGGAGGATGGAGGCTCTGGGTGGTAATGGCTGCAGGGTTATTGGTGATTCTTTCTTGTGACACTTCCTTGAGGTAACATGAACTTAACAGGAACAGAAGAGATACTTAGCTTGGTGCATGAAATGAGAGAGAGAGCAAAATAGATAAATGAGAGTGATTCATTCAATATTTGTTTATGAAAAAGAGTCGATTTCACGATATTGTTCTCTCTCTGTCACTCTAACACTCTTCCTTCTCTCACCCTCCTCCCCCATTCTCTCTTTATATCTCTCGCTCCCTCCCCCTTCTCTCTTTCTATCTATCTCTCTCCCGCCCTCTTTCTTACACCCTCCCCTTTCTCTCTCTCCTCCTTTCTCTGTCTGTCTGTCTGTCTGTCTGTCTGTCTGTCTGTCTGTCTGTCTGTCTGTCTGTCTGTCTGTCTGTCTGTCTGTCTGTCTGTCTGTCTATCTGTCTGTCTGCCTGCCTAACTCTGTCTGTCTGTCTGTCTGTATGTCGGTCTGTCTGTCTGCCTCTGTCTGTCTGTCTGTATGCCTGCCTGCCTCTGTCTGTCTGCCTGCCTGCCTGCCTGCCTGCCTGCCTGTCTGTCTGTCTGTCTGTCTGTCTGTCTCTCTCTTTCTCTCTCTCTTGCTCCCTCTTTCTCTCTCTCTCTCCCTCCTCCATCTTTCTCTTTCTCCCTCCCTTCTTCTCTCCTCCTTCCCAGGTTTCTCCTGGTGCGGCCCATCTCATGCGTATATTGGAGGACTTCATCCATCTGATAGGAGATGATCAGAAACCCTTCCAGAGTTTCCTGGTGGTCACCAACAACCTCAGTGAGTAGTCAGTTTAACACTCACAGGTAGGGTTGCAAAATTCCCTTAACTTTCCATAATTTTTCAACCTTATCTTCAACGCTCCCAAGTTAATAACTAAATTCAGAGTTTTTTGGTCACATTATTTGCCTTTCCTTTAGTTAGCACATCTCTACCTGTTTTGGTTGGACGTCAACTCATGTTTTCTGTATGTCTCCATAAGGATAACTATGTGTTTTGTCTCCATAGCGATAACGATTTGTTTTGTCTCCATATTGATTACAATATGTTTTGTCTCCATAGTGATAACAATACAGCGAGAGCCTGTGACAGCGGTGTCCAGTGACATCAACTTCCCCATGAAGGGTAGGAGGGGCATGAAGGACTGGGCTCGATCTGCTGAAGACAAACTCTACATCCCCAAAGAAGTCTTCACCCTCACCTCCGATGGTGAGAGATCATGATCTTCATCATCATCGTCGCCCCCATCAGAATTATTGCCATCTTCAACATCGCCATCATCAGCAGCTTCATTGATGTGGTCTACATTGTCATCATCATCGCCATCGTCGTTGTTGCCGGCGTCTTCATCATCACCTTCATCATCATAATCACACTCCTCATAATGAAATGTGTCTTCAAACATCCTCTGAAGACTCTCCCTGACTTCACCACACTTACGTCAAGATGTCCTCACAAGGTGTGTGAAGAGTAATACAGGTTGTCCTAAACCTAAGGACTGGTTTAAAGTCAGCTCATTCGTAATATTAATCCCATCCAAATCTACCATATCAATCATTTTGTCTTGGCGGGAAGGATACTATCCCAGCTCTAAAAACATTCTGCTTTTCAGGAAAGGGCCTCTGATAATACATATCCTATGCGAATTGACACCCCTGTGTTTTGAGGGGTATTACAGAGTTTAACAGGTGCTGCAGACCAGTTTGCTGAAAACAGAGTGCTGTGCATGTAGCCTTCAGATAAATGATCTGTGTTGTCATATATCAACTTTCCCAGTGCCTACTAAAATACTTCTCTTTTAAAACATTAAGCGGATGATTTTGTGCCAAGGAATTGATAAATCGACAAATATGTCAGTTAATTCAATGATCTGGAAACAGTTAGTTGTTCTTGCTGCCTTTTCTGAATTGAAACCCATAATTAGGCTATCCCTAGACAAGTTGAAATACTGTATCTTCACGCCTATAGCCTCCAGGCTAGGGTCATAACGGTCAATTTGGATAACTTATGCTGTCCGAATCGTCCTATGGAAGAACAGAAATACTAGGGTAATAATTATGTAACCAACGTTCAATAGTAATACTAGTCCCGTGCAAATAGGGCTTTAGAGTATGTTATGTCAGAAGTCCTCAAAACACACACTTTCTTATATAATCTCTAAACAGCAAGAGAAAGTAACAAGCCTGGTCGTCTGTACAAAGTTGGAGGTCATGACCCTGTCAGAGATAAGATTCTCAATCGTAAGGCCTAGCCTAAAATCCTCCAACTTTTAACCCAAATCAATCATTATACTACCATAACAGTGAAGGATTGTCTCACGTCCTACTTTGAGCTCCTTTTCAAATCAATCCATCAATCAAATTGATTTATAAAGCCCTTTTTACATCAGCAGATGCCACAGAGTGCTGTACAGAAACCCAGACTAAATCCCCAAACAGCAAGCAATGCAGATGTAGAAGCACGGTGGCTAGGAAAAACTCCCTAGAAAGGCAGGAACCTAGGAAGAAACCTAGAGAGGAACCATGCTCTGAGGGGTGGCCAGTCCTCTTCTGGCTGTGCAGGGTGGAGATTATAACAGAACATGGCCAAGATGTTCAAACGTTCATAGATGACCAGCAGGGTCAAATACAAATAATCACAGTGGTTGTAGAGGGTGCAACAGGTCAGCACCTCAGGAGTAAATGTCAATTGGCTTTTCATAGCCGATCATTCAGCATTAGAGACAGCAGGTGCGGTAGAGAGAGAGAGTCGAAAACAGCAGGTCGGGACAAGGTAGCATGGACATGGTCCTAGGGCTCAGGTCCTCCGAGAGAAAGAGAAAGAGATAGAGAGAGAGAGAGAGAGAGAGAATTAGAGGGAGCATACTTAAATTCACACAGGACACCGGATAAGACAGAAGAAATACTCCAGATATGACAGACTGACCCTAGCCCCCCGGCACATAAACTATTGCAGCATAATTACTGGAGGCTGAGACAGGAGGGGTTGGGAGACACTGTGGACCGATCCGACTATACCCCCGGACAGGGCCAGCCAGGCAGGATATAACTCCACCCACTTTGCCAAAGCACAGACCCCACAACACTAGAGGAATATCTTCAACCACCAACTTACTACCCTGAGACTTACTACCCCAAGTCCAAGTGTATCCAACGAAAATCTCACCCACAGCACGAACCCGAGGGGGACGCCAACCCGGACAGGAAGATCACGTCAGAGACTCAACCCACCCAAGTGACGCACCCCTCCTAGGGACAGCATGGAAGAGCACCACTAAGCCAGTGACTCAGCCACCGTAATAGGGTTAGAGGCAGAGAATCCCAGTGGAGACAGGAGAACCGGCCAGGCAGAGACAGCAAGAATGGTTCGTCGCTCCAGTGCCTTTCCGTTCACCTTCACACTCCTGGGCAAGACTACACTCAATGGTAGGACCCACTGAAGAGATGAGTCTTCAATAAATACTTAAAGGTCGAGACTGAGTCTGCGTCTCTCACATGGATAGGCAGACCATTCCATAAAAATTGAGCTCTATTAGGAAGCCTACGTCTTGTGACTGTAGCTTATGTGTAGGTACGGCAGGACCAAATAGGAGAGCTATGTAGGAGCAAGCCCGTGTAATGCTATGTAGGTTAGCAGTAAAACCTTGAAATCAGCCCTAGCCTTAACAGGAAGCCAGTGTAAAGAGGCTAGAACTAGAGTAATATGACACAATGTTTTGGTTCTAGTCAAGATTCTAGCAGCCGTGTTTAGCACTAACTGGAGCGTATTTAGTGCTTTATCCAGGTAGCCGGAAAGTAGAGCATTGCAGTAGTCTAACATAGAAGTGACAAAAGCATGGATACATTTTTCTGCATCATTTTTGGACAGAACGTTTCTGATTTTTGCAATGTTACGTAGATGGAAAAAAGCTGTCCTTGAAACGGTCTTGATATGTTCATCAAAAGAGAGATCAGGGTCCAGAGTAACGCCAAGGTCCTTCACAGTTTTATTTGAGACGACTGTACAACCATCAAGATTAATTGTGAGATCCAACAGAAGATCTCTTTGTTTCTTGGGACCTAGAACTAGCGTCTCTGTTTTGTCCGAGTTTGAAAGTAAAACATTTGCCGCCATCCACTTCCTTATGTCTGAAACACAGGCAACCAGGGAGGGCAATTTTGGGGCTTCACCATGTTTCATCGAAATGTACAGCTGTGTATCGTCCCCATAGCAGTTAACATTATGTTTCCGAATGACATCAACAAGAGGTAAAATATATAGCGAAGACAATAGAGGTCCTAAAACGGAGCCTCGAGGAACACTGACAAGTACAAGTACAGAGGACAAACCATCAACAGAGACAAACTGATATCTTTCCGGCAGATAAGATCTAAAACAGGCCAGAAAATGTAGACCAATTTGGGTTTCCAATCTCTCCTAAAGAATGTGGTGATCGATGGTATCAAAAGCAGTACTAAGGTCTAGGAGCACAAGGACAGATGCAGAGCCTTAGTCTGACACCATTAAAAGGTAATTTACCACCTTCACGAGTGCAGTCTCATTGCTAGGATGGGGTCTAAAACCAAACTGAAGAGTTTCGTATACATTGCTAGTCTTCAGGAAGGCATTGAGTTGCTGCGCAACAGCTTTTTCAAAACATTTTGAGAGGAATGGGAAATGGATCTGCACAGCTCACAATCAACCTGTATTCCCTGTAGACACAGGGGGAAAGCAAAGATTTGGGGGAGTAATTGGGGTAAAAAGTGCATAGAAACAGATGAATAGGGACAGAGAGACAGACATAGAGAAAGAGATGAGTATATCTCTGTTTCTGATCTTGACCTCTGCCCCCTCAGAATAACAAAGGCCCCACAGGAAATTACACTCACACACACATGCACACACACACATGCACACCCTGACTTCATGTGTGCCTCTTGCCATGCCCATGAAAGGTTACAATGGTGTCAGCAGTGTCTGGGGTCTCTGTCTGGCTCTGAGGACACAGCTCCTCTCTCTCTCGCTCTCTCACCCACTCGCTCTCTCGCTCTCCATCTCTCTCGATTTGTCTTCCCGTCTCACCATCTATTTCTCTCTCCTTCCCTTTCTCTATCTCTATCACTTTCTCTATCGCTCTCTCTGCCTCCCCCCTCTCTGACAGGGCCTTTCTCTCCCTCTGTCTCATCCTGTATAGTCAGAGTGATGGCAAGAGAATGACGCTGCTGATGAGAGGTCAGAGTGGCCGTGCAGAGAGCTCATTGTGACCAGTGATCGGATGTTTATCATCGTGTTTGGTCATTACACCTGTCATCAAAGCCATTCTCCCACAGACAGTCCCACTGATAGGCTCACTAGGCTCAAGACTTGCTGTAGCACAAACAAAGTGCAAGTGTGGACACATACACACACACATATGCACACACACGCATGCATACACACGCACACTCACGCACACACACACACACACACACACTGGCCTATGATAGGCTCATGACTTGCTCCACAGCCCAAGACCAGCCTTGTTCACTGATCCGTAGGATGACACTGACCCAGATATATAGAGAGGCTAAGACACACATATACACACACAGATAACCACATAGAGCCATGCACTAGCTCACACTCACACATACAGTACACACACACATTCAACCTCATAAAAGATAATGATCCAATGACAGGCCAGAAGTTCAGGGTGTAATAAAGAAATGGATACATAACATGGTTTATTCATTTCTACCCAGCACTATAACACAACCCATGCAACAGTTGACCCTTGACTTACGCTTAACTTACAGCTGCAATGGATCTCAAATGCATGTCGGCCATGTCTTTAGATTTAACTGGCTTTCATGGATGCTTGGTGCTTCATCTCAATCTGGATATCCTCTCATTCAATACAGATGACCGTTTTAAGATTTCCCATTTCAGCTAGCCGACACCGATTTAAAACGCTTTAACAAGACCGGGGTGACCAAAATCTGTTTGTGGAAAAGGAATTTATTCAAGTTTGTGCGACATAATGGTCTCCTGGTCTCAATCAGGTTGTCTGTAATGAGCAGAGTTGGGCAGTATTTCTGTTACATGTATTTTAAATATGTTTAAAAACATTAAAAATGTTTTATTGACATATTTTCATCTCCCTCTCTCTCGCTCTGTGTATGTGTGTGTGTGTGTGTACGTGTATCTATTGGTTACACATACTTGTCAGTACATACACACAAAAAGTAGGTCACAGGGGGATAGACGTTGGGCCGTGAGGAGTTGCTTTATTTGTTTGAAGAAGCCAGGTTTGCAGTTAACTTCTGTGCAATTATGGCTCTATATAATATTGTACATTTCCTTGAATTTTTTCTATACCTGGGACTGTGAAAAGACCCCTGGTGGCATGTATGGTCTGGTAAGTGTGTGTGTCAGTACTGTGTATGAGTTGACTATGCAAACAATTTGGAATATCCAGCACATTAATGTTTCTTACAAAAACAAGAAGTGATGCAGTCAGTCTTGCCTCAACTCTTAGCCAAGAGAGACTTGCATACATAGTATTGATATTCACCCTTTGGTTACAATGAAGAGCTAAACATGTCTCTGTTCTGGGCCAGCTGCAGCTTAACTAGGTCCTTCTTTGCAGCACTTGACCATGTGACTGGACAATAATCAAGACAAGATAAAACTAGAGCCTGCAGGACTTGCTTTGTGGAGTTTTGTGTCAGTTTGAGATGAATGCTCTTCTCTATAATCTATGATTTGATTTGATTTGATTATAAGCATGCTGAAACTCTGTTGTTCATTTGTTTACAGGGAAATTGGATTGTATTTGGTCAAACACCATTTTTTACAACAGTTTGCTAAGAGCTGGCAGCAGCTGATAGGTCGGCTGTTAGAACCAGTAAAGGCCTCTTTACCATTCTTGGGTAGCGGAATGACTTTGGCCTGAGGACAAACACTTTCCTCTAGGCTCAGATTAAAGATATGACAGATAGGAGTGGCTATAGAGTCAGCTACCATCCTCAGTAGCTATCCAATCTAAATTCTCAATGCCAAGAGGTTTGCCATTATTGATCGATAACAATAATAACAACATTCTAACTTAGAATGCTTTTTTGGTTGTTGCATGAATGCAATGGCTCACTGTTCATTGTTGGCATTTCCTGCCTAACTTTGCCCACTTTGCCAAGGAAGTAATGAAAAAATAATTGGCATCATCAAATGGTATTGTGATGAATTATACATCTGCTTCGTTCAAAGAAGGAGTAGAATTTGTCTTTCTGCCCATAATTTCATTTAAAGCACTCCCAAGTAGTTTTTCCCATTGATCTTGGCTTCCTGGTACAGTTTCTTCTTCTTTTTGTTGAATTTAGTCACATAATTTCTCAATTTGCAGTAATTCAGCCAGTCAGATGTGCAGCCAGACTTATTAACCACTCCTTTTGCCCCATCTCTTTCAACCATACAGTTTTTCAATTCCTCATCAATCCATGGATCCTTAACAGTTCTAACAATCCGTTTCTTAACAGGTGCCAGTTTAGAAATAATTGATAAAAAAAAGAAGCAAGTGCAGTGTCTGGATGCTCCTTATTAATCACATCAGACCAACAAATATATTTAACATCTTCCACGTAAGAGTCACAGCAACTTCTTTTGTATGATCTCTTATAGACTATTTTAGGCCCAGCTTTTAGAACCTTGGCTTTCCTGGTTGTAGCCATTACAGTATATTGTGATCACTGCATCCAATGGTTATGAATACAGCCTTAGAACCAAGTTCTACAGATCTTGTAAAACTGTGATCAATACATGTGGATGATATACTGTAGTTCCTGTAGGGTTTGTAAACACCTTGGTATACAGCAACACCTCCCCCATTGGCATTACGGTCTCTTTTGTGAATGTTATATCCTTGTATTGCTACTGAGGTTCACAATTGTGTAGCCCCCGTTCACCCTACATTGGTATCAAAAGTGGGATGGCACTATGGTGTGAAAAGTGTCTGCTAAATTACCTAAATGTAGATGTAGATGTAAAAAGTATTACTCTAATGAGCTCCGCCCAGAAACAAGGCCAATGACAATACCCAATGTGCTTTGCAGTTGTTCATTTTCACATGTACAGTATATGCATTTTGGTCATTTAGCAGACACTCTTATCCAACGTGACAGTGTGTTCAACTCAGCTGAATCTGGTAATGAATGATGTGGCTGTTGAACAAGTTGAGGAGACTAAATTACTTGCTGTTACTTTAAATTGTAAACTGTCATGGTCAAAACATATAGATTTTGACCATGATATAGTGGTTGTAAGAGAGGTCTGTCCGTAATAAAGAGATGCTCTGCTTTTTTAACACCACACTCCAAAAAGCATGTCCAGCAGGCTCTAGTTTTGTCTAATCTTGATTATTGTCCAGTCGTGTGGTCCAGTGCTGCAAGGAAAGACCTAGTTAAGCTGCAGCTGGCCCAGAACAGTGACACGTTTTGCTCTTAATTGTAATCAGAGGGCTGATATAAATTCTATGCATGCCAGTCTCTCTTGGCTAAGAGTTGAGGAGAGATGGATTGCATCACTTCTTCTTTTATAAAAAACATTCATGTGTTGAAAATCCCAAATTGTTTGCATAGTCAATTTACACACACTTATCCCACCACACATGCCACCTGAGGTCTTTTCACAGTCCCCAAATCCAGAACAAATTCAAGAAAGCGTACAGTATTATATTGAGCCCAATTGCATGGAACTTCCTTCCATCTCATGTTGCTCAAATAAACAGCAAACCTGGTTTAAAAAAACAAAATAAAGCAACAACTCACGGCACAACACCTCTCCCCTATTTGACCTAGAGAGTTTGTGTGTGTGCATTGATATGTAGACTGCGTGTGTCTTTTTAAAAAATGTATGTAGTTCTGTCTTTGAGCTGTTCTTGTCTATTGATGTTCTATGTTATGTAATTCTGTTTTATGTTTTGTGTGGACCACAGGACGAGTAGCTGCTGCTTTTGCAACAGCTAATGGGGATCTTAATAAAAATACAAAAAACGAAGGTAGATAAACAACAACATATCACAGTTATAGCAAGTAAGATGTGTCTGTAACCATTACTGAGAATGTTGTTGCTGTTCGGCTGGCAACTTGCAATTGTATTTTTGTATTTTAAATACAATACTTAGCAAAAGTATCTTACATTTTATTTTGATACATTCGTTTTTTATGTATTTTGTAATTATAATGTGCAATGTATACCAGTCTCTGGTAATGAGTTTGTGGTCTGATCAAGTGTAGTAGGACTGTCAACCCTCGCTCCCCCCCAGACGCTTTTACCCACATTGCAGTGGGCATCTCATCTACATGTTCATGCACACAGCCTTCAATTAGGATCCATCCCAGTGACAGCTCTCCATCGTCAACTTTGATCTTCCCTCTCTTTCTTTCTCTCTCTCTTTTTCTCTCTCTTTTTCTCTCTCTTTTTCTCTCTCTTTCTCTCTCTCTCTCTCTCTCTCTCTCTCTCTCTCTCTCTCTCTCTCTCTCTCTCTCTGTGTCTGTCTCTGTTAGATTTTGGATGACTCACCCCATGTGCGTGATGAGAGCATATTCCCTCCTTTATCCTTGTTTCTACTTCCTCCATCTCTCTGCTCTTCTTCTCAGCTGAAGGGAGGGAGGGAGAAAGAGGTGGAGAGACTCATCTTTCAGACTGAGCTATCTCCCTCTCTCCTTCCTTCCCTGCCTCCTCTATCCCTCCCTCCCTCCTCCCTTCCTTCCCTTCCTCCTTCATCCCTCCCCTCTTCCTCCCTCTATCCCTCCCTCCAGACAGGGTGACATTTACAGAGGGACACTGCCTCTCTATGGGAGCCAGCTGTTCTCTCAGAGACACTGCTCTGGGGGGAGAGGGATTAAGGGAGAGAAAGAGTGGGGGAAATCAGAGGAAGCACAGAGGAGCAAGCGACTCTTTGGCCTATTGAAAGGGACGAAGAGGTGAAAAGGGTATGGCGGGAGGGAGGGAACGAACAAAAATGGATAGAAAAGTTCTGAAAAGAGGAAGCAAAGAGGGAGTTGAAAAGGGGAAGAGATGGGGGGATAAGGAGATAGGAGGAAGTCTGGATGGAGTTTTGAGTTCAGTACAAGAGAGTTTTTTATCATTTCACTTCTGTGCACCTCTAAATGTCATTATCTATTGGATCTCAGCTCTTCTCAGCTGGTTGGTGAACTTTTAACCTTCGACCTCAACAGGTTCTCTGCTTTTAATAGTATTGCATGTGTATTGTGTTGGTGTTTTTCAGAAACAGAAACAGAGACTTCATATTTTGTCATCGGAGCCATTCTGTATCGGACCTTAGGAGTCATCCTACCTGCCCCCAAGTGAGTGTTCTTCCTCTTCCAATTCCATCATCAGGTCTGCATCACAAATGGCACCCTTTCCCTTTATAGGGCACTACCGAATGATACACTTCAAGTCCAAAAGAGCTGTAATGATATCCATTAACAAGAGAACCATCTCCCTTTTATTTCTACCTTCCCTGTCTATTGGTTATTTTCTCCCTAAATGTTACGTCTCTGTATACCCCCTCTCTCACTCCTCTCCTTCTCTTTCTCCATATGTTTTTTCTCCAGGGTCCTTGTGCTATTATCCAGGTCAGGGCTCTTTTCGATGTGTGGCTGACTAGGGCCTACATCCCAAATGGCACCCTTTTCCCTATGTAGAGCGCTACTTTTGACCAGGGCCCTATAGGGTGCGATTTGGGATGCAGACTAGGTCCTGTGTAGAGGCCTATGGTAGTGTCGTGGAACTAGTTGTGGGGCTGTCGTCTGTTGAATGCTAATATGTTAAGGACTGTGAGTTTGTTTAGGGCTCTGTGTCTCATTAGCTTTAAGAGATCACCCTCAGAAGCCTCCCAAAAGCTCCATGGGGGTCAGGTGCCATGTGCCTACTACTGAGGCTTGATGATACGCGTACACACACACATGCACACACACACACACACACACAACATCCCCCTTACCCTTTCCACCCCACTCAACCCTGAAAACTTGCTCTTTTGTGATTTTTAACCAGACTCATTCCATTCTCTCTCTCTCTCTCTCTCTTTCAGTGCCCCTGCTGTGATCAACTCGAAGATTCTGACGGTGACGGTCCGACCAGAACCCAAACCCAGTGAACCCATGGTAGTGGTGGAGCTGTCCCCACTGCTCAATGTAAGTATAACATGACATAGCCTGGTTATAACCCTACATAGACAGGGTTGGGTAGGTTACTTTCTAAATGTAATCCGTTAGTAATTACCTGTCCGTAATTGTCGTCAGTAAAATAAAATAAAATGTTATTTGTCACATGCACAGAATTCAACAGGTGTAGTAGACCTTACAGTGAAATGCTGAATACAACAGGTGTAGTAGACCTTACAGTGAAATGCTGAATACAACAGGTGTAGTAGACCTTACAGTGAAATGCTTACTTACAAGCCCCAAACCAACAATGCACTTTTAAGATTATAGAGTTAAGAAAATATTTACTAAATAAACTAAAGTGAAAGTGACACAATAAAATAACAATAATGAGGTTATATACAGGGGGTACCGGTGCCGATTCATTGTGTGGGGGTACAGGTTAGTCGAAGTCATTTGTACATGCAGGTAGGGGTAAAGTGACTATGCATAGATAATAAACAGCGAGTAGCAGCAGTGTAAAAAAAAAAATGTCTGGGTGGCCATTTGATGCATTTTTCAGCAATCTTATGACTTTAGTGTAGAATCTGTCAAGGGCCTTTTGGACCTAGACTTAGCGCTCCGGTACTGCTTGCCGTGTGATAGCAGAGAGAACTATCTATGACTTTGGTGTAGAATCTGTCAAGGGCCTTTTGGACCTAGACTTAGCGCTCCGGTACTGCTTGCCGTGTGATAGCAGAGAGAACTATCTATGACTTTGGTGTAGAATCTGTCAAGGGCCTTTTGGACCTAGACTTAGCGCTCCGGTACTGCTTGCCGTGTGATAGCAGAGAGAACTATCTATGACTTTGGTGTAGAATCTGTCAAGGGCCTTTTGGACCTAGACTTAGCGCTCCGGTACTGCTTGCCGTGTGATAGCAGAGAGAACTATCTATGACTTTGGTGTAGAATCTGTCAAGGGCCTTTTGGACCTAGACTTAGCGCTCCGGTACTGCTTGCCGTGTGATAGCAGAGAGAATTTTCTATGACTTTGGTGTAGAATCTGTCAAGGGCCTTTTGGACCTAGACTTAGCGCTCCGGTACTGCTTGCCGTGTGATAGCAGAGAGAACTATCTATGACTTTGGTGTAGAATCTGTCAAGGGCCTTTTGGACCTAGACTTAGCGCTCCGGTACTGCTTGCCGTGTGATAGCAGAGAGAACTATCTATGACTTTGGTGTAGAATCTGTCAAGGGCCTTTTGGACCTAGACTTAGCGCTCCGGTACTGCTTGCCGTGTGATAGCAGAGAGAACTATCTATGACTTTGGTGTAGAATCTGTCAAGGGCCTTTTGGACCTAGACTTAGCGCTCCGGTACTGCTTGCCGTGTGATAGCAGAGAGAACTATCTATGACTTTGGTGTAGAATCTGTCAAGGGCCTTTTGGACCTAGACTTAGCGCTCCGGTACTGCTTGCCGTGTGATAGCAGAGAGAACTATCTATGACTTTGGTGTAGAATCTGTCAAGGGCCTTTTGGACCTAGACTTAGCGCTCCGGTACTGCTTGCCGTGTGATAGCAGAGAGAACTATCTATGACTTTGGTGTAGAATCTGTCAAGGGCCTTTTGGACCTAGACTTAGCGCTCCGGTACTGCTTGCCGTGTGATAGCAGAGAGAACTATCTATGACTTTGGTGTAGAATCTGTCAAGGGCCTTTTGGACCTAGACTTAGCGCTCCGGTACTGCTTGCCGTGTGATAGCAGAGAGAACTATCTATGACTTTGGTGTAGAATCTGTCAAGGGCCTTTTGGACCTAGACTTAGCGCTCCGGTACTGCTTGCCGTGTGATAGCAGAGAGAACTATCTATGACTTTAGTGTAGAATCTGTCAAGGGCCTTTTGGACCTAGACTTAGCGCTCCGGTACTGCTTGCCGTGTGATAGCAGAGAGAACTATCTATGACTTTGGTGTAGAATCTGTCAAGGGCCTTTTGGACCTAGACTTAGCGCTCCGGTACTGCTTGCCGTGTGATAGCAGAGAGAACTATCTATGACTTTGGTGTAGAATCTGTCAAGGGCCTTTTGGACCTAGACTTAGCGCTCCGGTACTGCTTGCCGTGTGATAGCAGAGAGAACTATCTATGACTTGGGTGACTGGAGTCTTTGACAATTTTTTGGGCCTTCCTCTGACACAGCTGAGTATATACTGTAGGTTCCTGGATGGCAGGAAGCATGGTCCCGGGAAAGTACTGGGCTGTACGCACTACCCTCTGTAGCGCCTTACATGCTGACCAGACCGGACACATTGCGTGTGCGAGCGTTGCAAAATATATTTAGAAATCCATGTTATTCAATTATTGCACCCACACTGCTCTCGCGCGCCAACGAGCGTCTGCGATGCCAAGTGCTAAAATAGATGTCATTCCTATTTCTGACGCAGATCGCACTGCAAGCCCTGCCTCTCCCATCTCCTCATTGGTTTATAGAAGCAGGTACCCCGTGCCATCTCCTCATTGGTTATACCCACGTGGGTCATTGAAAGACAAACTGTTTTGCCGGTAGTCGTGGTAATACTATGAAAGTTTAGATGCCAATCACTATATAAGTTCAAAGATGAAAAGCCTGGAAGGAGGAGAGCAAACTAGAAACGATTCGGTTGACTGTATTATGTGTGGATTAATTGTCGGAGTGGAGGACCTCGTGCATTTCAGGTAAAATAACAACTCAATGTTTATATCCCAGGACAAATTAGCTAGCAACAGCAAGCTAGCTAAATAGGACAAATTAGCTAGCATGTGCAAGCTAGCAAACTAAATTGTCATACATGTTTAATGCTTTTCGACCTGTCCTCAAATTAATGTAATTGGTTGAGTTTGTTTTGATATTTTAACCTGCTTTTCGTAATTGCGTTTGGTGTGGTGGACAAAATCAATTTATGCACGATGGTGCACGATGGCGCACACGCGCAGCCGGTTTGGGTTTCGTGTTACGGTCGGATGCCAAGCAGTTGCCATACCAGTTGGTGATGCAACTGGACAGGATGCTCTCGATTGTGCACCTGTATAACTTTTTGAGGATCTGGGGACCCATCTCAAATCTCCAGTCTCCTGAGGGGGAAAAGGTGTTGTCGTGCCCTCTTCATTACTTTCTTGGTGTGTTTGGGCCATGATAGTTTGTTGGTGATGTGAATGGTGGTGATGTGAATGGAACTTCGAAACGCAGCACTACAGCCCTGTCGATGTGAATGGGGGCGTGTTCGGCCCTCCTTTTTCTGTTGTCCACAATCATCTCCTTTGTCTTGCTCATGTTGATGGATAGGTTGTTGTCCTGGCACCACACTGCCAGGTCTTAGACCTCCTCCCTATTGGCTGTCTCATCATTGTCTGTGATCAGGCCTACCACAGTTGTGTCGTCAGCAAACTTAATGATGGTGCTGGAGTCGTGCTTGGCCACACAGTTGTGGGTGAACAGGGAGTATTGGAGGGGACTAAGCCTCTGGTAGGCTTGCGTCACTGGGCAGCTCACTGCTGGGTTTCACTTTGTTGTCCGAGTGTCAGAGCCAGTGTAGTAGGATTCAATCTTAGTCCTGTATTGACCCTTTGACTGTTTGGTGGTTCGGCTGAGGGCATTACAGGATTTCATATACATTTTCCGGATTAGAGACCCGCTCCTTGAAAGCGGCAGCTCTAGCCTTTAGCTCGGTGTGGATGTTGCCTGTAATCCATGGCTTCTGGTTGGGATATGTAGGTACGGTCACTGTGGGGACGACGTTGTCAATGGACTTATTGATGATGCCATTGAATGAATCCCAGAACATATTCCAGTCTGTGCTAGCTAGTGTTGTTGTTCAGCCACGACTCGGTGAAACATAAGATATTAAAGTTTTTTAATGTCCAGTTGGTAGGATAGTTTCGAACGGAGCTCATCCAATTTATTCTCCAGTAATTGCACTTTGGCCAATAGAACGCATGGTAGAGCTGAGTTAACCACCTACCTACGAATTCTCACAAGGCACCCTGATCTCTGCCCCCTGTATTTCCTTATTTTCTTCATGTGAATTACCGGGATTTGGGCCTTGTCTGGGAGCAACATTATATATTTTGCGTCAGACTCATTAATAAAAAAATCTTTGTCCAGTTCGAGGTGAGCAATCACTGTTCTGATATCCAGAAGCTATTTTTGGTCATAAGAGACAGTAGCATCAACATTATGTACAAAATAAGTTACAAACAATGCGAACAAACTAGCACAATTAGTTAGAACCCTGTAAAACGGCAGCCATCCCCTCTGGCGCCATTCAATAACGTAACTCTTGGATTACCCAAACTCGGTAGCGTAATCTGATTTATTTTCAGTTATTTTTAGATGACTTTCCCCTCAAGAGGCATTAGAAGAAGAGAAACATGAATATTACACATTAAACAAGATCTATTGCAAGATTAATCAATGTAAGAGTTTACATAGCTGGTCATAAATGGATGTAGCATTTTATTTTATGAGTTGGTTATGTAGGCTTCTTCTAACCCATTGCTTTCATTTACAGATAATGATATGATTAGGCTATATCTTTACATTAAAAACCAAAGTCTTTCTGATTTTCAGTCATTCCAGTTCACTTAATTGTTTTTTCACCTTAATTTAAATAGGTAGGCCAGTTGAGAACAAGTTCTCATATACAACTGCATCCTGGCCAAGTTAGAGCAAAGCAGTGCGACACAAACAACAACACAGAGTTACACATGGGATAAACAAACGTTCAGTCAATAACACAATAGAAAAAATCTGTACACGGTGTGTGCCTATGAAGTAAGGAGGTAAGACAATAAGTAGGCCAATAGTGGCAAAGTAATTACATTACACTGGAGTAATATATGTGCAGATGAGGATGTGCAATGAGAAATACTGGTGTGCAAAAGAGCAGAAAAACAAAAACAAAAATGGGGATGAGGTAGGTAGTTGGTTGGATGGGCTATTTACAGATGGGCTGTGTACAGCTGCAGCGATCGATAAGCTGCTCTGACAGATGACGCTTAAAGTTAGTGAGGGAGATATCAGTCTCCAACTTCAGTGATTTTTGAAATTCGTTCCAGTCATTGGCAGCAGAGAACTGGATGGAAAGGCGGCCAAAGGAGGTGTTGACTTTGGGGATGACCAGTGAAATACCCCTCAGCTGAACCGCATGCTACGAGTGGGTGATGCTATGTTGACCAGTGAGCAGAGATAAGGTGGGTCTTTACCTAGCAAAGACAGATAAGATAGATGACCTGGAGCCAGTGGGTTTGGCGACGAATATGTCGCGAGGACCAGCCAATGTCCCATGTGTAACTCTGTGTTGTTTGTGTCGCACTGCTTTGGTCTATCTTGGCCAGGTCACAGTTGTAAATGAGAACTTGTTCGCAACTGGATGACTGTGGCAGCTTTCCAATCTTTAGGGTTCTCAGACGATACAAAAGAGAGGTTGAACAGGCTAGTAAAGGGGGTTGCAACAATTGTGGCGGATCATTTTAGAAAGAGAGGGTCCAGATTGTCTAGCCCAGCTGATTTGTAGGGGTCTAGATTTTGCAGCTCTTTCAGAACATCAGCTATCTGGATTTGGGTGAAGGAGAAATGGGGAGGCTTGGGCAAGTTGCTGTGGGGGGCGCAGAGCTGTTGACCCGGGTAGGGGTAGCCAGGTGGAAAGTGTGGCCAGCCATAGAAAAATGTTTATTGAATTCTCGATTATCGTAGATTTATCAGTGGTGATAGTGTTTCCTAGTCTCAGTGCAGTGGGCAGCTGGGAGGAGGTTCTCTTATTCTGCATGGACTTTACAGTGTCCCAGAACTTTTTGGAGTTTGTGCTACAGGATGCAAATTTCTGTTTGAAAAAGCTAGCCTTTGCTTTCCTAACTGCCTGTGTAGATTGGTTCCTAACTTCTCCGAAAAGTTTCATATCACAGGGGCTATTCGATGCTAATGCAGAACGCCACAGGATGTGGGCTATATCTGTTCTTAGTTCCAATTTTTTTGAATGGGGCATGCTTATTTAAGATGGTGAGGAAAGCACTTTTAAAGAATAACCAGGCATCCTCTACTGACGGAATGAGGTCAATATCCTTCCAGGATACCTGGGCCAGGTCGTTTAGAACGGCCTGCTCGCTGAAGTGTTATAGGGAGCGTTTGACAGTGATGAGGGCTGGTCATTTGACTGCGGACCCATTACAGACGCAGGCAATGAGGCAGTGATTTCTGAGATCTTGGTTGAAGACAGCAGAGGTATATTTAGAGGGCAGGTTGGTCAGGATGATATCTAATAGGGTGCCCCTGTTTACGGATTTAGGGTTGTACCTGGTAGGTTCCGTTATAATTTGTGTGAGATTGAGGGCATCTAGCTTAGATTGTAGGACAGCCGGGGTGTTAAGCATATCCCAGTTTAGGTCACCTAACAGTACAAACTCTGAAGATAAGTGGGGGGCAATTAATTTACATATGGTGTCCAGGGCACAGCTGGGGGCTGAGGTGGGTCTATAACAAGCGACAACAGTGAGAGGCTTATTTTTGGAAAGGTGGATTTTTAAACGTAGAAACTCGAACCTTTTGGGCACAGACCTGGATAGCATGACAGAACTCTCTGCAGTAGATTGCAACTCCACCCCTTTGGCAGTTCTATCTTGGCGGAAAATGTTGTAGTTGGGGATGGAAAGGCTTCTGATGTTAAAACTTCCTGGCGCACCCATCCCGTTAGCCGGATCAGTTTCGTCAACATCCGCTGAATTGCAGAGCGCCAAATTCAAATTACATTTCTACAAATATTACATTTTCATGAAATCACAAGTGCAATATAGCAAAACACAGCTCAGCTTGTTGTTAATCCACCTGGCGTGTCAGATTTCTAAAAAGCTTTACAGCTAAAGCAAACCAAGCGTTTATGTAAGGACATCTCTCTCAGCAGACAAAACATTACAAACAGCTAGCAGCAAAGTAGATTGGTCACGAAAGTCAGAAAAGCAATAAAAGGAATTGCTTACCTTTGATGATCTTCGGATGTTTGCATTCATGAGACTCCCAGTTACACAATAAATGTTCCTTTGTTCCATAAAGATTATTTTTATATCCAAAATACCTCAATTTGGTTGGCGCGTTATGTTCAGAAATCCACAGGCTCGAGCGGTCATGATGGGGCAGACGAAAATTCCAAATAGTATCCGTAAAGTTCGTAGAAACATGTCAAACGTTTTTTATAATCAATCTTCAGGTTGTTTTTACAATAAATAATAAATCATATTTCATCCGGACCGTAGCTTTTTCAAAAGGAGAGAGAGAGAAACGTCTGCTCCAAGCTGTTGAGCATGCAAAACTCTGCTGGTACCCAGCCATCCACTGACGCGATGTGATCTTTCTCGCTCATTTTTCAGAATAAAAGGCTGAAACTTTGTCTAAAGACTGTTCACACCATGTGGAATCCATAGGGAAAGGAATCTGGTTCATATCCCTTTAAATGGAGGGAAGGCATGCAAAGGGAACAGGGGGCTTCCAAAATAAGGCACTTCCTAGTTGGATTTTCCTCAGGTTTTCACCTGCTATATCAGTTCTGTTATACTCATAGACAATATTTTGACAGTTTTGGAAACTTTAGAGTGTTTTAATTATATGCATATTCTAGCTTCTGGGCCTGAGAAATAGGCAGTTTAATTTGGGTACGTTCTTCATCCAAACATCAAAATACTACCCCCTACACTCAACAGGTTAACATGCATGAAACCAAGGCTTTTACTGTTACAGAAGTCAACAAATAGTAGCGCCTGGGGAATAGGAGTGAAACTAGGGGTTACAGGGCCTGTGTGTGGGGTGGGATGAAAGAGCTATCTAAGGCATTTTGAGCGGGATTGAACGCTCTACAGTGAAATAAAACAGTAAAAACTAGCCAAGACAGCAGTAGATATGGCATATTGACATTAGAGAGAAGGCATAAAGCAATCACAGGTGTTGGTCAGGAGAGCTAAGACATCAATGGGTAAATGGTGATGAATGGGCAGAGCGGGTCAGTTAGGTACATACAGGACCTGAGTTTGAGGCTGGGGCCGACAGGTAAACAAAATGAGGTACCCTGTTATTGAAACAGTCCAGGGGGCATCAGCTGTGTAGCTGAGTGATCATAGGGTCAAAAGAGCAGCAATAGGTGAGTCAGGGTGATGTTCGGTAGTCACCACTACACTACATATCCCTTAATATCCCTTGATCTTCAAGAACATGTCTTGGAAATGCAGATTAGCTAAATTATTTTACCTGAGCATAACCCAAAAACTAAGGACTTATTAGCCTGCTCTGTTGTTTATGATTTTATTGTCATGGATGACTGATAGGGCTCATTGCTTCAGGTTGAAAAATAAGTGCTGCTCTCATGGAATGGTATGCTTTGAGCACTACCGAAAAGTGCTATTTGCATGTGAAAAATGTCTGCCATATGCCTCTGTTGTTGGTGACACTGATATCTCGAAGCTGTTTAAGTCTATCAAAGGTTTGGGAGTTTGAGCATGTGTTCATTAAGCCTTTGGAATAAAAAAAATGTATCAGAACAAATTAGATTGAGCAATAAAATCCCCTCTTGTGGTCTTCTTAAATTAAACTTGTTTTTGACAGTAGGGAGCACAACACCAAGGAGGAGTTTAGAAAGGAGGTACTCCCTCAAACTTTTATTCCGTAGCAATGTGCAGGAGCACATTTTTCACTGGCTGTCCACAGTTTGTTTTCAAATTGAACCTTTATTTAACTAGGCAAGTCAGTTAAGAACAAATTCTTATTTACAATGACGGCCTACCCCGGCCAAACCCGTACGACTCTGGGCCAATTGTGCACCACCCTATGGGACTCCCAATGTGATGCTGCCTGGATTCGAACCAGGGACTGCAGTGACACCTCTTGCACTGAGATGCAGTGCCTTAGACCGCTGTGCCACTCGGGAGCAAAAACAATGGTTGATAGGCAGCTTTAACTTCTTCAATTCAATACATGTATTCTGTTACTCCCCAACCTTGTACATAGACTAGTTCTAAAACTACATTCATCCGTTACAATGTAGACCAGCTATAATGTGCTATAAACATTATAGAACTAACGCTCAGAGGTAATAGGGGAGCAGTCATTGCCTTATTATGACATGGCCTGATAATGATGTGAATCAGCCTGGAAATGATGTGAATCAGCCTGACATTGATGTGAATCAGCCTGATAATGATGTCTCATAGCCTCATAACGATGTCTCATAGCCTTATAATGGTGTGACATAGCCTGATAATGATGTCTCATAGCCTCATAATGATGTCTCATAGCCTCATAATGATGTGACATAGCCTGATAATGATGTCTCATAGCCTGATAATGATGTCTCATAGCCTGATAATGATGTGTCATAGCCTTAGTATTACAGTATATCTTCTCTGTCTGTCTATCACTGCCTTTCTCTTAGTCTCTTAGTCTCTTAGTCTCTGTCTCTGTCTCTGTCTCTGTCTCTGTCTCTGTCTCTGTCTCTGTCTCTGTCTCTCTCTCTCTCTCTCTCTCTCTCTATCTCTCTCTCTCTCTCTCTCTCTCTCTCTCTCTCTCTCTCTCTCTCTCTCTATACACAAATATAGACCTGTACCCACGCAAATACACACACACGGGCACGCATGCACTCTCTCTCTCTCTCTCCCTCTCTCTCTTTCATATATCAGCTGTGTTCCAAAGAGATGTTGAGAGGAGACAGGGAAGGAAGCTATCCAAAGTCAGTAGGACCTTGTTGAAAGTCTCCTGCTGAGAATCAACATGCTGATTCTCCATTGGAACCTCAGATTCCTACAGTGAGAGAACAGCTATGGTCTAGACGCCTGTGGTAGGGCAGTTTGTAGGACATACACTGAGTATACTAGAGATGTAAGATCCTGACACAAATATAGACCTGTATCCACGCAAATACACACGTGCACTCACAAACAGCCACACACACACAGAGAGTAATATCCACTCTCTCTGGGATTTCTTGGTAATCTTGTGGTCTGCATCTGTTAGGGGTGATGACATTGGCCAAGTGTGTGTTCGCGCGCGTGCATATGTGAGTACCCTGCAGCTGTGGGGGGGTGGTGACCTTGGCCAGGAAGCCAAGGCCCAGATGCTGAAGTAGCCTCATAGCGACAGATGTTAAGGGAGGGGAGAGGCTGAGGGGGAGGCGGAGGGGTGTGTTGAGGTCCCTGTACTGGGCCTTGTCCTCACTGTGAAGACATCTGGTCCCAACAGCCCATCCTCCTCTCCAATGACCAATGAGTGAGTGAGTGAGTGAGTGAGTGAGTGAGTGAGTGAGTGTGTGTGTGTGTGTGTGTGTGTGTGTGTGTGTGTGTGTGTGTGTGTGTGTGTGTGTGTGTGTGTGTGTGTGTGTGTGTGTGTGTGTGTGTGTGTGTGTGTGTGTGTGTGTGTGTGTGATTAAGATGCAGGAGGGCAGATGCCAAGGCCTGTCCTTCCTCTGGTCATCCCTCATCTACCCTTGTAGTGATTGTCTTCACTATGGTTCTGTTGAACACTTGATATTCTGCAGTACCTTTTCTCAAGTATTGCTCTGTCTTGAATACTCAGGGCAGCAAACTTTTGTCAGTCCTCTCTTCTACAACACAATGTTTTACTTTTGTGGCTCAAAATGGCTTCATAGCAACACACATATGTGAACCCACTACACATTGGTATTGTTTCTAGAGTTATCATGAGTATAAAGATGTACTGTGGGTGCTGGTGTATAAATAAAACATTTATACAAAATATAATTACTACCATCCACAGATGTTAGGCGTTAGATCTCTCTCCTCAGTCTTTTGCAAGGGAGCCTACTGTTGATGCAGACACCGTCAATATGTGATGTGTCCGTGCTAAAGACTGAGGCAGACAGTGTGGGAGTACCCTGTTGTCAGTCATAATGGAGCTAGTGTTAGCATACGGCTAGTCTGTCTGACTGGTGATTGATGGCTGAATGCTAGAAAATGCTGCTACGCCACGTGGTATCAGAGTAATGAGCTCTGAGGGACTTGTGATGTAGATGACACCTGTTATGTGAGTGAGCTGAAACAAAGAGTTGTCTTCCACGATTCCTCTGGCCAGGCTGCCTAGATACACGCTTCCTCTGGCCGCGCTGCCTAGATACACGCTTCCTCTGGCCGCGCTGCCTAGATACACGCTTCCTCTGGCCGGGCTGCTTAGATACACGCTTCCTCTGGCCGGGCTGCCTAGATACACGCTTCCTCTGGCCACGCTGCCTAGATACACGCTACCTCTGGCCACGCTGCCTAGATACACGCTTCCTCTGGCCAAGCTGCCTAGATACACGCTTCCTCTGGCCAGGCTGCTAGATACACGCTTCCTCTGGCCACGCTGCCTAAATACACGCTTCCTCTGGCCATGCTGCCTAGATACACGCTTCCTCTGGCCATGCTGCCTAGATACACGCTTCCTCTGGTCATGCTGCCTAGATACACACTTCCTCTGGCCGGGCTGCCTAGATACACGCTTGCACTACATGTCCTTATGAGGCATGGTCAAAAGTAGTGCACTATATAGAGAATAGGGTGTCATTTAGGAAGCAACCCTAGGCAGTATCCTCACGTTTTACAAGGGACCAACTTTTTCACAGGGGACCAGTGTAACAGTATCCTCCACCACCAGGGGGAGACTCCCCTTCATTAACAGATGGGCCTCAAAGGGAAGCTTGAATTATGCATGGCCATAATATAACCACTGATAGGCACCCTTCCTCGCATACCTCCCCAGAGATGGCTTCTAATCTATGGGTAGCTAAAACAGAAAGGGCTACATTTCCTTTTCTTTCCTGGAGGACCAGGTATTTCTGTATTCAGATTATGAGATGCTAAAAGTGTGGCTTTCCTGTATGTGAGTGCATCGCTACACTAGTCCACAGGTTTCTTCCTACATTGCCACAGACCATCTTTGCACTGGAAGAATTGCCTTTCCTGATTGTCTGCATTAAGGCAATGATTAGTTTAATGGTTTTGTAATGCTTGGCTGAAATAGAGAGTTGCCTCATCAGGTCATAGACTGGACTGAACTGGACACTCCTAAAATCCAATCATTCGTCCTCAGTAGGATAAAACATATTGAGACGTATATAGTGCATGGAACTAGTCCAGAGGATTCAATTAGAGCAGAGCAATCGAATCACTGACCACTGCTGCTCGCTAGTGGAGCGTGCATGGATGAATCAATTAGAGCTAATCGATTCTCCAATCAATTCCCTCATGGAGTCGTGGAGAGTCATCTTCAGTAATGCTATATACGCACCACTGAACTTTGCTTAGCCAATCACAGGCCGTTTTACTCAGTGCGATTGGCTTGGGCTCCAGTGAATTGATGGTTTAGGAGTTAGACGATAATGAATGGGCTGCTTGTTTAGACTTTGAGGACAGCTGTTTGTGTTTACGTTAGGATAGCAGGGAGTTTGTGGGAGTGTAGAAGATGTTGGTTAATTAAGTAAAACAACATAAAATAGAAGTAGGATATCTCTCTTTCTCTCTCTCTCTTCCTTCCTTCTCTCTCGCTCTCTCTCTCAAACCAATTTTCATTGTAAGGGCTTTATTGGCATGCCAAAGCAAGTGAAATAGATACTGAACAAAAGGGAAACAAACAGTAAAAAATTAACAGTAAACATTACACTCTAGAAGATTACAGACACTACAAATGTCATATTATTTATTAAATACAGTGTTGTAGTGATGTGCAAATAGTGAAATTACAAAAGGGAAAATAAATAAACCTGAATATGGGTATTTACAATGGTGTTTGTTCTTTACTGGTTACTCTTTTCTTGTGATAACAAGTCACACATCTTGCTTCTGGGGTGGGCACACTGGTATTTCACCCAGTAGTTATGGGAGTTTATCAAAATTTTGATTTGCTTTTGAATTCTTTTTGGGTCTGTGTAATCTGAGGGAAATAAGTGTATCTAATATGGTCATACATTTGGCAGGAGGTTAGGAAGTGCAGCTCAGTTTCCACCTCATTTTGTGGGTAGTGTGCACATAGCCTGACTTCTCTTGAGAGCCAGGTCTGCCTACGGCGGCCTTTCTCAATAGCAAGGCTATGCTCACTGAGTCTGTACATAATCAAGGCTTTCCTTAAGTTTGGGTCAGTCAAAGTGGTCAGGTATTCTGCCACTGTGTACTCTCTGTTTAGGGCCAAATAGCATTCTAGTTTGCTCAGTTTTTTTGTTAATTCTTTCCAATGTGCCAAGTAATTATCTTTTTGTTTTCTCATGATTTGATTGGGTCTAATTGTGTTGCTGTCCTGTGGCTATGTTCGGTCTGTTTGTGTTTGTGAACAGAGCCCCAGGACCAGCTTGCTTAGCAGACTCTTCTCCATGTTCATATCTCTGTAGGTGATGGCTTTGGAAGGTTTGGGAATCGTTTCCTTTTAGGTGGCTGTAGAATTTAACAGCTCTTTTCTGGATTTTGAACATTAGCGGGTATCGGCCTAATTTTGCTCTGCATGCATTATTTGGTCTTTCTCTCTCTCTCCACTTTCTCTCTCTCTCTCTCCTCTCTGTCCTCTCACTGTCTGTCCTCAGTGAAGACAGCTTCTCCCTTCCTTTGTCTTGTTTTTTCTCTTCCTTTGTCCGTCTGTTTACCTCTCCTTCCATCCTTCACTCATTCCCCTCAAACAGTGAACAGTTTCTCTCTTCTTTTTCCCCCTCTCCTCTTTTGTTTCTTGCAGGGCACATCAGATCCTCAGTGTGTTGTCTGGGACTATGGGAACCCGTAAGTCATTTTTACTCTGTCTCCAGAAGCTCGCACGCACACGCAGACACACATGCTCTTGGTTATGTGTGATGTGTGATGTGCGATGTGCGGTGTGCGATGTGCGATGTGCGGTGTGCGATGTGCGGTGTGCGGTGTGCGATGTGCGGTATGCGGTGTGCGGTGTGCGGTGTGCGATGTGCGGTGTGCGGTGTGCGATGTGTGTGATGTGTGATGTGTGATATGTGGTGTGTGATGTGTGATGTGTGGTTTCTTCACTTAATTAATAGAGTGAACACATTTGAATGAAGAGCCACAGTGTTAATTGAATATTTCAATTAAACACGTAATTATTTCTATGCTCAACTGCTCAAAGGCAGTTACTTTATGTTGTTTGTCTTTATTTAAAGACCCAGTGCAGTCAAAAACGGTATTTTGCTGTGTTTTATATATATTTCCACATCATGAGGCTGGAATAAATACTGTGACATTTTGAAAATGATTGTTTTGAATTAAAATGGTCAAAAATGGTCTTCTTCTATTTTTGTGTATTTTTGACCTTTTGAATTGAAAACAATCACAGTAAAAATTGTTACCCAGAAATGATTTGATATTGAGATAAGAACAGCTGCATTGAACCTTTAACACAGACCTACTATGAAATGAGTGGACAAGTGGATAGTTTTGATTATCGATATCCACAGCTCAGGTGACCATTGACCAATGAGAGCACAGCTCAGGCGAACACTGACCAATGAGATTAAAGTGTGATGTAGGACAGAAATGACCAATCAATAGGTGATATGTAGGACGGTGACTAGAGATTCCACCTGCTAGGTTCATTTATGATTAGTATTATTAGTATTATTAGTATTATTATATTATTATAATTATATTAGTATTATTATAAGTATTATTCTTCAAAGGGAGATTATTTCCACAGCTCACCAAAGGCTTTGGAGTTCTAATTTAACTTTAAATTACACATCCAACATTTTAAATCATCAAATATCAACATTTTCAAAATATAACATTCACAAACTGTCTCCCAAGAGAGTTATCACAGCACGACTCAAGACAACTTAATCCCATAAATGTTTTACATGGTAACTAAATCCCTATATAAGTACGAGGGAATACATTGAGATTGCCAATCACCAAAGCCGCTAGCGCTGGCTCAATTATTGTGTAATCGTGTTACTGACAATTCTGGATAATAACTGTGAACAAAAAATAATAATCACCATACTCGTCTTTATACATTCATTTTAGGAGAAGGGGGATTCAACTTTATATTCAAGTAGATCAAGTTTAGCCAATAGCAGTTTAAAAAAATGTTGGGGTAAAGTTGCTAATCATTTTACTAGCACGGCACAGTCGGGAGGATAAGATTAATGTCCAAATGTTCCAAGCGAGGGCTGTCACCAAAGCTGTGTTCCATTCATTAGGTATGTCATAGCACCTTTTCTAAATATGTTATGATGCTTCACAAGCAAAACCAAACAAACAAATAAACACAATTATGACAATAGCCGTGGTCATTTGCATAACAATTAATCGTTATCCACAGCCCTAAAAGTGGCGGTTTCCATCTTGGAAACAATCAGCTCTGCAAAAACAATTAAACACCATCCAGATTAGCATTCCAATCACATTAACCTCCCCATCGTTAACATAGGAGTCAGCCAGTCTGATTACCAAGCAGGGAGATACAGAGATCGCTATCACACAGCAATAAAACCAAAAACCCTGTAGCCATATACTGTAGTCATGTCTGTTTGAGAAAGATTAGGCAATACACACACACACACACACACACATGCATGTGCATGCTCTCCTAGTAGGTACTCGAGGAAGATGAGTATAGTAGTACTTTTATCTCTTATCCAGAGGAAATTGTGTGTGTGCATGTGCGTGCGTCTGCGTATGTCCTAGTGTGTGTATAACCCAGGGAGACAGGGAGACAGAGAGAGAGGGAGACAGAGAGACAGAGAGATAGACAGACAGGGAGATGGGCATTGAGCCAGACAGGGAGTTAGGGAGATGGACAGAGAGACAGGCAGACAGGAAGACAGGGAGACAGACAGTGAGGCAGACAGGGAGGCAGGCAGACATAGAGACAGGGAGTCAGACAGGGAGGCAGGGAGCCAGGGAGACAGACAGGGAGACAAGCAGCCAGGGAGACAGACAGGCAGACAGAGAGATAGACAAGGAGACAGGCAGACAGAGAGACAGACAGGGAGACAGGCAGACAGGGAGACAGACTGGGAGACAGGGAGACAGCCAGGGAGACAGGCAGACGGAGACAGACAGGGAGACAGACAGTGAGACAGACATGGAGGCAGGGAGCCAGGGAGACAGACAGGGAGACAGACAGCCAGGGAGACAGACATGGAGACAGACAGGGAGACAGACAGAAAGACAGACAGGGAGACAGGGAGACAGGCAGCCAGGGAGACAGCAGACAGAGAGACAGGGAGACAGACAGGGAGACAGACAGGGAGCCAGGGAGACAGACAGGGAGACAGACAGGAAGACAGACAGGGAGACAGACAGGGGGACAGACAGCCAGGGAGACAGGGAGACAGGCAGCCAGGGAGACAGCAGACAGAGAGACAGGGAGACAGACAGGGAGACAGACAGGGAGACAGACAGGGAGACAGACAGGAAGACAGACAGGGAGACAGACAGGGGGACAGACAGCCAGGGAGACAGGGAGACAGGCAGCCAGGGAGACAGCAGACAGAGAGACAGGGAGACAGACAGGGAGACAGACAGGGAGACAGAAAGGGAGACAGATACAATAATATGCTGCAGTAAAAAGCTTTGTTTGTTTACAGAAGTTTTTCACCTCTCACAAACCCCCCTGTCACAAGACGGACCTACAGGCCTTCAGCTGAGAGAAACAGAACGAACAGACAGCTAGAGGGGAGTGGAGGATATAGGTAGCCACAGAGAGGGAAGGATAATCTTTTCTCTGTGTCCATTTTTTTTGCCTTTAGTAAAGTCACATATGATTTTACTTCACTTAGGAACATTTAACTATATTGTATATACTGTACATGGCTTGTAAAATTTGAAACTGACCTCCTATAGAGATGAATGCTGTGTGTGTGAGTGTGTGTGAGTGTGTCTGTGTGTGTGTGTGTGTGTGTGTGTGTGTGTGTGTGTGTGTGTGTGTGTGTGTGTGTGCGTGTGCGTGCGTATGCGTGCCTGTGTGTGTGTGTGTGTATGTGTGTGTGTGTCAGTCCCTAAAACAGACACTCAGTTAGGGATTAAGGACTGCATCGGGACACAAATCTCTTGAGCCGAACATCATCCACTGCTTGTGTGTGTGTGTTTGTATTTGTGTGTATGTGTGTGTTTGTCAGTTTGTGTGGAGAGTAATAGCCACATTTTGATGGGCTCTGCTAACAGGCTAAGTTGGCCCACAGTTTCTGTTCACAGTTCAGTTTTGTTCTGTTATTTTTATTTTTTTACAGGCCCATATGTCCGTACCATCTGGTGTGCCCACGTCCACATGCTCTCTCTCTCTCTCTCTCTCTCTCTCTCTCATTTCTCTCTCTCTCTCTCTCTCTCTCCTTTCTCTCTCTCTCTCTCCCTCTCTCTTTATCATTATTTCTCTCTTTCTCATTCTCTCTTTCTCTCTCTCTCTCTCTCTCTCTCTCTCTCTCTCTCTCTCTCTCTCTCTCTCTCTCTCTCTCTATCTCTATCTCTCTCCATCTCTCTCTGTCTCTCTCTCTTGCAGTGCATGCTGGGAGTTTTTGGGAGTTTGAGTGTTTGGTGTTGAGGGCTTTGATTATTTTCTTTACATGTTATTTTCTATGGTGGAGGGTTAATGCAATATTTGTTTTAGCGGTATCCACAGTTTTTCCAAAGTTAGTGTGTTCCTGAGAATGGAGTTAAGGTGGAGGAGGTTCTGCTCGCGGTCGGTGAACAGGTATGAGCTGAATTTATACATTCTGCTTCTAGAATGAACAAAGCTGTGGTTGTGTTCATGAAAAGGGCTAATTTGGTTGGTAGGCTAATTGCTAGCGGAATATTTGTAAGGGGTGTGTTGGTGCCAATTTCACCTCTTTCTACCCCTTCGACAAGAGTGGTAGTTGCAAATTTGCCTCCGTTTCTTACGGATGATCAAATCAGGAAAGAACTGAGTCGTTTTGGTAAGTTTGCTAGCCGTTTTCGTGTACTGTCAGCAGGCTTTCAGGCAGATGCCGTTAAGCACATTGTTTCATTCCGGAGGCAGGTGTTTATGTTTCTGAACAACAATGAACAACAACTAAATGTGAATTTCAAAGTGAGGCATGGGGAGGGGCTCTATGCAGGTTTTGCCAGCACAGATAGTCTACTGTGTTTTGAGTATGGGGATTTGGGGCATAAGAGCTTTGCGTGCCCACATAAAGCCCGTAGACAAGGTGAGGGTACTGAAGCGCCAGTGAGGGAAATCGAGGTCAAAGTGCAGGGGGTAAGGAGATGCATACAGCAGAAGCTGGGCCTAGTCATGCCAGGGAAGGTGGTGTAGATGAGGCTGGGCCTAGTCAGGCTATGGAGGGTGGTGTAGATGATGCTGGGTCTAGTCAGGCTAGAGATGGTGGGGTAGCTGAGGCTGGGTCTAGTCAGGCTAGAGATGCTGGGATAGCTGAAGCTGGGCCTAGTTATGGTATGGAGGGTGGTGTAGATGATTATGGGCCTAGTCATGCTATGGAGGGTGGTGTAGATGATGCTGGGTCTATTCAGGTTATTCTAGTGGATGAGGAGAGTATAGTGGGGAAGTGTAAGAGACTAGGGGGGAGGAGGAGGGTGTCAAGCGGAAAAGGAAAAAGGGTGTGGACAAAGGCACCATGGAAATTTTGCCTTTTACTGTGGGTGATGCCCTGACCAGAGAGAATGGCAGGTGGTCAGGGTGGGAGATAGAGATGAGGAAAGTGAGTCTGAGGAAGAGGATGAGGGGTTATTTTTTTCAGACTCCTCTTCAATGGGCCCGGAGCTGACAGCCAGTCAAACAGAGGGGTCTAAGTACACGTTGAGAGAATTGACAAAGTTCCTGAATGACAAAAAGGCTTTTTTTCTGATCCTAGAAAGTTTGTAAGATCAGCACAACATGCTATGAAAAATGAGGGGCATGGTGTCCTCTCACCCAGGAAACGGTTTAGGTTGAAGAAGTGGGTCACAACAGTGCGTAAAGGTTTACCTTCTGACACAGTTTAGATATATATTTTCTTTCTGACACTGGGGCTTTTTGAGCTTTGCTATTGGTCACTTTCTCTGCAGGCTTTTCTCCCACCTCTTATGGAGACTCTTTGGGTAGGCTCGCTCAATATACAGTGGTGCAAAAAAGTATTTATTCAGCCACCAATTGTGCAAGTTCTCCCACTTAAAAAGATTAGAGAGGCATGTAATTTTCATCATCGGTACACTTCAACTATGATAGACAAAATGAGAAAAAAAAATCTTTGGTCTTGGCCATAGTGGAGTTTGGAGTGTGACTGTTTTGAGGTTGTGGACAGGTGTATTTTATACTGATAACAAGTTCAAACAGCTGCCATTAATACAGGTAATGAGTGGAGGACAGAGGAGCCTCTTAAAGAAGAAGTTACAGGTCTGTGAGAGCCAGAAATCTTGCTTGTTTGTAGGTGACCAAATGCTTATTTTCCACCATCATTTGGATTTTGTTTCTCCTTTTGTCTGTCATAGTTGAAGTGTACCTATGATGAAAATTACAGGCCTCTCTCATCTTTTTAAGTGGGAGAATTTGCACAATTGGTGGCTGACTAAATACTTTTTTGCCCCACTGTAAATGGCGCCAGAGATGGGAAAGAGAAGTGTGCTGGGTGGATATGTAAAACAAAACAAAAAGTACAGGTGTTGTTTCTGCATGAGACGCATAGTGATGTGTTGAATGAAGTCGATTGGGGGATCTGGTGGAAAGGGGCAAGTGTGTTGAGCCATGGGACAAATCTTAGTGCAGGGGTAGCAGTTATTTTTGCACCGGGGATGTCTGTGTGTTGATCCATGGAACAAATCTTTGTGCAGGAGTGGCAGTCCTTTTTGCACCGGGGCTGTCTGTAAAACATTGCTCCTCAAAGGAGGTGTGTAAAGGTAGGCTGCTTGTTGTTAAAGCAGAAATTAACAACATGGGTTTTGTCTTTATAAATGTGTATGCGCCTAACACAGGGAGAGAAGCTGAGGTCCTACCAAGCTGACTCCACACTCCAAGACTGCTTCCATCACGTGGACTGGGACATGTTTCCTATTGCGTCAGACAACAACATTGACGAATACGCTGATTCGGTGTGCGAGTTCATTAGAACGTGCGTTGAAGATGTCGTTCCCATTGCAACGATTAAAACATTCCCTAACCAGAAACCGTGGATTGATGGCAGCATTCGCGTGAAACTGAAAGCGCGAACCACTGCTTTTAATCAGGGCAAGGTGTCTGGTAACATGACCGAATACAAACAGTGCAGCTATTCCCTCCGCAAGGCTATCAAACAAGCTAAGCGTCAGTACAGAGACAAAGTAGAATCTCAATTCAACGGCTCAGACACAAGAGGCATGTGGCAGGGTCTACAGTCAATCACGGACTACAGGAAGAAATCCAGCCCAGTCACGGACCAGGATGTCCTGCTCCCAGGCAGACTAAATAACTTTTTTGCCCGCTTTGAGGACAATACAGTGCCACTGACACGGCCTGCAACGAAAACATGCGGTCTCTCCTTCACTGCAGCCGAGGTGAGTAAGACATTTAAACGTGTTAACCCTCGCAAGGCTGCAGGCCCAGACGGCATCCCCAGCCGCGCCCTCAGAGCATGCGCAGACCAGCTGGCCGGTGTGTTTACGGACATATTCAATCAATCCCTATACCAGTCTGCTGTTCCCACATGCTTCAAGAGGGCCACCATTGTTCCTGTTCCCAAGAAAGCTAAGGTAACTGAGCTAAACGACTACCGCCCCGTAGCACTCACTTCCGTCATCATGAAGTGCTTTGAGAGACTAGTCAAGGACCATATCACCTCCACCCTACCTGACACCCTAGACCCACTCCAATTTGTTTACCGCCCAAATAGGTCCACAGACGATGCAATCTCAACCACACTGCACACTGCCCTAACCCATCTGGAAAAGAGGAATACCTATGTGAGAATGCTGTTCATTGACTACAGCTCGGCATTCAACACCATAGTACCCTCCAAGCTCGTCATCAAACTCAAGACCCTGGGTCTCGACCCCGCCCTGTGCAACTGGGTACTGGACTTCCTGACGGGCCGCCCCCAGGTGGTGAGGGTAGGCAACAACATCTCCTCCCCGCTGATCCTCAACACTGGGGCCCCACAAGGGTGCGTTCTGAGCCCTCTCCTGTACTCCCTGTTCACCCACGACTGCATGGCCACGTACGCCTCCAACTCAATCATCAAGTTTGCGGACGACACAACAGTGGTAGGCTTGATTACCAACAACGACGAGACGGCCTACAGGGAGGAGGTGAGGGCCCTCGGAGTGTGGTGTCAGGAAAATAACCTCACACTCAACGTCAACAAAACTAAGGAGATGATTGTGGACTTCAGGAAACAGCAGAGGGAACACCCCCCTATCCACATCGATGGAACAGTAGTGGAGAGGGTAGCAAGTTTTAAGTTCCTCGGCACACACATCACAGACAAACTGAATTGGTCCACTCACACAGACAGCATTGTGAAGAAGGCGCAGCAGCGCCTCTTCAACCTCAGGAGGCTGAAGAAATTTGGCTTGTCACCAAAAGCACTCACAAACTTCTACAGATGCACAATCGAGAGCATCCTGGCGGGCTGTATCACCGCCTGGTACGGCAACTGCTCCGCCCTCAACCGTAAGGCTCTCCAGAGGGTAGTGAGGTCTGCACAACGCATCACCGGGGGCAAACTACCTGCCCTCCAGGACACCTACACCACCCGATGTCACAGGAAGGCCATAAAGATCATCAAGGACATCAACCACCCGAGCCACTGCCTGTTCACCCCGCTATCATCCAGAAGGCGAGGTCAGTACAGGTGCATCAAAGCTGGGACCGAGAGACTGAAAAACAGCTTCTATCTCAAGGCCATCAGACTGTTAAACAGCCACCACTAACATTGAGTGGCTGCTGCCAACACACTGACACTGACTCAACTCCAGCCACTTTAATAATGGGAATTGATGGGAAATGATGTAAATATATCACTAGCCACTTTAAACAATGCTACCTTATATAATGTTACTTACCCTACATATAGAGTACGTATATACTGTACTCTATATCATCGACTGTATCCTTATGTAATACATGTATCACTAGCCACTTTAACTATGCCACTTTGTTTACATACTCATCTCATATGTATATACTGTACTCGATACCATCTACTGTATCTTGCCTATGCTGCTCTGTACCATCACTCATTCATATATCCTTATGTACATATTATTTATCCCCTTACACTGTGTACAAGACAGTAGTTTTGGAATTGTTAGTTAGATTACTTGTTGGTTATTACAGCATTGTCGGAACTAGAAGCACAAGCATTTCGCTACACTCGCATTAACATCTGCTAACCATGTGTATGTGACAAATAAAATTTGATTTGATTTGATTTGATTTGATTTGAGAAAGAGGGGTTCTATTTGGGAGTCTTAGACAGGAACTCTCACAGGTAGCGCCTGAGGAGACGCTGGTGGTCGGAGGGGACAGGAACTCTCACAGGTAGCGCCTGAGGAGACGCTGGTGGTCGGAGGGGACTGGAACTCTCACAGGAAGCGCCTGAGGAGACGCTGGTGGTCGGAGGGGACTGGAACTCTCACAGGTAGCGCCTGAGGAGACGCTGGTGGTCGGAGGGGACTGGAGCTCTCACAGGAAGCGCCTGAGGAGACGCTGGTGGTCGGAGGGGACTGGAACTCTCACAGGTAGCGCCTGAGGAGACGCTGGTGGTCGGAGGGGACTGGAACTCTCACAGGTAGCGCCTGAGGAGACGCTGGTGGTCGGAGGGGACTGGAACTCTCACAGGTAGCGCCTGAGGAGACGCTGGTGGTCGGAGGGGACTGGAACTCTCACAGGTAGCGCCTGAGGAGACGCTGGTGGTCGGAGGGGACTGGAACTCTCACAGGTAGCGCCTGAGGAGACGCTGGTGGTCGGAGGGGACTGGAACTCTCACAGGAAGCGCCTGAGGAGACGCTGGTGGTCGGAGGGGACTGGAACTCTCACAGGTAGCGCCTGAGGAGACGCTGGTGGTCGGAGGGGACTGGAACTCTCACAGGTAGCGCCTGAGGAGACGCTGGTGGTCGGAGGGGACTGGAACTCTCACAGGTAGCGCCTGAGGAGACGCTGGTGGTCGGAGGGGACTGGAACTCTCACAGGTAGCGCCTGAGGAGACGCTGGTGGTCGGAGGGGACTGGAACTCTCACAGGTAGCGCCTGAGGAGACGCTGGTGGTCGGAGGGGACTGGAACTCTCACAGGTAGCGCCTGAGGATACGCTGGTGGTCGGAGGGAACTGGAACTGTACAATGGATTTGAGAAAAGACAGAAATGGGGAAGAGCCTCATTCAGTGTCAGTGGGAGTGTTAAGGGACATCATTAATCAGTTCAACCTAGTTGATGTTTGGAGAACTAAACATCCAAACACAAAACAGTATACACGGGTGAAGGTTTTTAGGGCTAGGGTGAGTGCAGCCCGACTTGATCGGTTTTACATGTCTAGGAATCGGAGCAATAGGCTGCTGGGCGCTGAGGAGAGCTGGCGGATTAGGGTTGGACCGGCAGCTGTTCCTCATGAAGCTGGAGAGGCTGAATACAGCAAGTCTCTCAGATTTTTACTCTGCCATGCTGAGGGCCTGGCAGCTGCTAAGGCCCATACGAGAAGGGGGTGTGGAGCCTGGGCTATGGGTGTGGGAGGAGCCTATCTTCCACAACCCAGCCATACCTTTGAGATCGGTTCAGTCAGCCACCCTGCAGAGGCAACTGATGGCAGGGGGTTTACAAAGGCTGGGTGACCTGAGACTGGTGGGAGAGGAGGGGTGGAAAACTCCAGAAGTCTTGGCACAACAAACAGGAATAACGTCTCTTAGGCTGCTGGAGAGATTCCTGGAGGAGGTCCAGGAGGCACTGTCTGAGGCGGTAAGGGGGATGTTGGAGCGGCCAAAGGGAGAGGGGCCACCAATGTTTCCGCCACTGCAGGTGATGGCAGAGACTGGAGACTGGCAAGTGGGTCTGGAGGACTTGTTAGATTTTAACACTCCGAGCCTGGGGGAGTTTGAGGATGTGGGAGGTAAAGCCCTCTACAACCTCTGTGTTAAGGTTAGGAACATTAGGAGCCTAACAGGAGTGAAGGGACATCAGTGGCAGGGGGTATGTGGGGCGGAGAGTATGGTGGGTTTTAGGTGGAGGGGGCTCTACAAACCCCCAGTACCAAAGAGGTCAGGGGAGGGTTCTTCATGGAGCCCTGGCCACTAACAGCTGGTTGGCACAGGTTGAACCGGGAATCGGGCAGGGATGTCTTTTCTGTAAAATGAAAGAAACTGTGATTCATGTGTTTTCTGTGTGCACCAGGTTAATGCCTTTAATGTCTCTGTTGGAATGTCTATGTGAGAGGTTGGGGGTGGTTTTTACTGTTGGGATGTTCATAATGGGATACAGGTATTCGAGTAAGGAGAAAGCCAAATGTGTTTTGTTGAACTTTCTGTTTGCTCAGGCAAAGTTAGCTATTTGGCTAACAAGGAGGAACAGGGTCAAAGGTGGGGGGATAATAGACTCTTTACTATTGTTTAATGGGATGGTCTCCGTGCGCCTCAGGGTTGATTTTGAGTTCTATAAAATGATAAAATGTATAGAGATGTTTGAGGAGATATGGTGCGTTGGGGGGGCTGTCTGTATAGCTGGGGAAGATGTTTTGGATATACAGTTGTAGGAGTGCGTATTCTGATGTTGGTTTGTATAATGTGGTAGATAGAAAGTTGAGTATGCAGTACAGGATATATTATTTATTTTTAAGGGCGGGTGAGTTTTAAATTAAATTAGATTGTTTAAGTGAAGAAAGACAAAAAGTCAAAAAATCTCTCTCTCTCTCTCCTCTCTCCTCTCTCCTCTCTCCTCTCTCCTCTCTCTCAATTCAATTCAATTCAATTGACTTTATTGACATGGCAAGTTCATTATTACTTACATTGTCAAAGTATACATGTCGAAAAATGTAAAAATCTAAGTATATTTATATATAAATAAATGGTGGGACCAACAGCAATAATAATAGTAGTAGTGGACATGGGATTACCATCGACAACAACTACAACAACAATATTAATGAGAACAACAATACATTAAAGCAATGGTAGTAGACCAGTGTCAACATGACTGAGAAGACACATGACATGGTATGAAAGACAAAACAAAACAAGATGGGAAATATTATCGACATGCACTTTTCACTGGCCGTCCCTCAGGTTGTGGCAGGAGGACACATATTTGGCTGCCAAAACTGCACATTTTGGCTTTTCACCCAATAAATATTAGATTTTTTCTTCATCTTTTATAGTTTCAAATTCTTTGTATTGAATTATAATTTTGGGAAATAAATATTATCTTAGGTCTGAGTATTTGTCACAGTGTAATAGGAAATGCAGCTCTGTCTCTACCTCTCCCCTGGAGCAGAGTGAGCACAGCCTGTCCTCTCTGGGCAGCCAGGTTTGTCTGTGATGACCGGTCTCTATAGCCAGACTGTGCTTACTGAGTCTGTACCTAGTCAATGTTTTCCTCAGTTTTCTATCAGTCACAGTGGTCAGATAGTCTGCCACCATGTACTGTCTGTTTAAAGCCAAATAGCATTGAAGTTTACTTAGATTTTTTGTGGTGTCTTTCCAATAGGTGATTTGTAGGTGATTTGTATTTTTGTTTTGTGTTGATTTTGTTGGGCTAGATGTTCTGATTGATGTCTTGAGGCTCTATGGGGTTGGTGAACTGAGCCTCAGAACCAGCTGGCTGAGGGTACTCTTCTCTTGTTGCATCTCTTGACATTGTAGAGCTGTGTGATGGAATGTTTTGGGGTCACTTGTTTTTAGATGGTTGTAAAATGTGATGGCTCTTTGTTCTATTCGAATGAGGAGGGGGTATTGGCCCAATTCTGCTCTACATGCATTATTTGGAGTTTTTCTTTGCACTTGCAAAAGAGTCTTGCAAAACTCTGCATGCAGTATTTCGATTGGATGTTTTTCCCATTTGGTCAATTCATTATTAGAGATTGGACCCCATACTTCACTGCCATATAGAGCAATTGGTTCTATAACTGATTGAACATTTTTGAGCCCGATTCTAATTGGAATTTCGATTTTGATGTTGCTTTTAATGGCATAGAATGCTCTTCTTGCTTTGTCTCTCAGCTCATTCACAGCCATGTGAAAGCTAACTGTGTTGCTGATATTTAGTCCTAGATATGTGTAGTTTTTTTGTGTGTTCTAATAGAACTGTGTCCAAATAGAATTTATATTTGTCATCCTTATTTCCGGACCTTTTTTGGAATATCATTATATTTGTTTTTTTAGGTTAACGGTCAGAGCCCAGGTCTGACAGAACCTGTGAAGATGATCTAGGTGCTGCTGTAACCCCTCTTTAGTGGGAGACAGCAGCACCAGGTCATCTGCGTACAGCAGACACTTGATTTCAGTGTTGTGTAGGGTGATACCAGGTGTTGCCGATTCTTCTAATGTTTTTGCCAATTCATTAATATAGATGTTAAATAGTGTTGGACTTATTGGGCAGCCCTGTTTCACTCTCGGTCCCTGAGAGAAGAAGTCTGTTTGCTTGTTGCCAATTTTAACTGCACATTTGTTTTTAGTGTACATTGATTTAATAAAATCATAAGTTTTCTCTCCAATACCACTTTCTATTAGTCTATAAAAAAGACCTTCATGCCAAATTGAATCAAATGCTTTCTTGAAATCTACAAAACACGAGTAGATTTTGCCTTTGTTTTGGTTTACTTGTTTATCAATTAGAGTGTGGAGGGTGTAAATGTGGTCTGTTGTACGATAATTTTTGAGAAATCCAATCTGGCTTCTGCTCAGGACATTGTGTTCGTCAAGGAAATGATGCAGTCTGCTATTTATGATACTGCAGAGAATTTTTGCCAAGTTGCTGTTAACGCAAATTCATCTGTAATTATTTGGGTCAAATGGTGTGATCAATCCCTGGTTCCAAATATCGGGGAAAATACCTGCAGTGAGGATAACGTTGAAGAGTTTGAGTATAGCCAATTTGAATTTGTGGTCTGTATATTTGATGTTTTCATTTAAAATACCATCAGCACCACAGGCCTTTTTGGGTTGGAGAGTGCATAGTTTTCCAATAATTCTTCTTCTGTAATTGGGGTATCCACAGGATTCTGATAGTCTTTAACTGCTGATTCAAGGATTTGTCATTTTTCTTGTATATCTTTTTGTTCTGGGCTCTTTGTTATATTGCTGTAGAGGTTTGCATAGTGATTTCTCCACATATCCCCATTTTGGATAGCCAACTCCTCATGATGAGTTTTGTTTAATTTATTCCAATTCTCCCAGAAGTGGTTTGATTCTATGGTTTCCTCAATTCCATCCAGCTGATTTCCAATGTGCTGTTCCTTTTTTGTTCTTAGGGTGTGTTTGTATTGCTTCAGTGTTTCCCCATATTGAAGGTGTATATTTTTGTTGTCTGGTGTCTCTGTGTTTTTGATTAGATATATTTCTCAATGACTTTCTTAGATTTTTGCAATCATTATCAAACCACTTTTCATTATCTGTTATTTCTGGTTTGCTCTTATGCTTCTTTAAATTAGCCAAGGAGGCTAATTTGTCAAATATAAAGTTTATGTTACAAACAGCCAAATTTACACCTTCATTGCTGTAGGAGAATGTTAAGGCCAAAAAGTTGTCCAGGAGAGATTGTATTTTTTGGCTACTAATTGCTTTTTGGTAGATGTCTGTACTGTTTGCACTCCATCTATAGGCCTGTTTTGTACCATGTTATTTGTTGGGCTGTGATGCTTCATGGTTGGGTTCTGCTCTTCTCAGATATACTGTGATTTTACTGTGGTCTGAGAGAGGTGTTAGTGGGCTGACTGTGAAGGCTCTGAGAGACTCTGGGTTTAGGTCGGTGAGGAAGTAGTCTACAGTGCTGCTGCCAAGGGATGAGCTGTAGGTTTACCTACCAAAAGAGTCCCCTCTCAGCCTACCATTGACTATGTACAGACCCAGTGTTCCATAGAGCTTCACGAGCTGTACTCCGTTTTTGTTTTTCACTTTGTCATAGTTGTTTCTGTGGGGGTATGTGGGGAGGGAAAGGTTGTTGCTTCTTGGTCGGTGTTTATCCCCATGACTGTTAATAGTGTCTTGTTCTTCTGCTGTTCTAGCATTCAGGTCTCCACAGACCAGTACGTTGCTTTGGGCCTGAAAGTGACTCATTTCCCCCTCTAGAATGGAGAAACTCTCTTCATTGAAGTAGGGTGACTCTGAAGGGGGAATGTATGTGGCACAGAGGATGACGTTTTTATCTGTCAAGATAGTCTCCTTGTTGATTTTTAACCATATAAAGTATTCTCCTGTTTTGATCAATTCGATTTAATGAATTAGTTCAGATTTATACCATATTAGCATTCCCCCTGAGTCTCTGCCCTGTTTGATTCCTTTTAATTTAGTGGATGGTATGATTATCTCCCAATAACCTAGTGGACAGCCAGTGGAAACATCACCTCTGCACCATGTTTCCTGTAGTACTACAATATCAACAACATCAATTTCTTTCAGGAAGTCTGGGTTTCTGCTCTTTAGTCCAAAAGCAGAGGACTTCAAGCCTTGTAAATTCCAACATCCAACGTAAAAAGATTTCATCACCTTTTTTTTTCTTTACCTTCAAAATGAGACAAACACTCACAATCCAACAAGAACTATTAAAATAGGATTTTTCAATTAAAGTAAACTCTTATTATGCAAATGTAATTTGTTTATAATTTCAGATAGAATTTGTGTCATGCCACTTGGGTGGGTGTAGTGTGAGGATGGTGGAGTTCTTGTGCTCATCTTTTCATGACCCTCGGCCTATCACATGTGAGCATAGTAGACTCAGCATTTGTTTAATATCACTCATTTGGTTGGTGGGGGCTGGGCCAGTTGCTCCTCTCACAGCCTGTGCGTAGCTCTGCCTGCTGGGCTGTGGCTCCTCCAAGTGTGGGTCTGCGGTGGGGGCAGGGGGGTGGGAGGCCTCGTCTGGGTGGCTCTGAAGCTGGGCTGGGGTGATCTGTGCTGCACTGGCTGTGGTGGGCATTGAGGTTGGTGGTGCTGTGGTCGTGGCTGGGGGTTCCAGAGTGCTGGTCCGGGGTGTCTTCTCGGTGATCTTGGCGGGGTCGAGATTGCTCCCCTGTTCCTGGGTGGAGAGGTCGGACTGGGGTTTAAAGCAGCGTCCTTGAGAGTCTTGGCAAGGATGGGGACTGTCTCCCTGTACAAGTGAACATGGTCATAGAGACAGTCCAGATCGAGGGTAGGATGGTGGGCTAGGTATACATTGGGTCGCAGGGCACAGTCCCAGGATAGGCTGGCGTTTATTCTTTGGATTGTGGCAGGGTGGAAGTCCTTCCTCTGTAGAAGGGTTGACACCACGATCCTTGAGTTGGGAAAGATTGCGGCCTTCTCAATCACTCCCCGTAGTGAAGTCACCACCCTCTCTTGCTGAGCACGTAGGACGTTGCTTCCGGTAATAATGATTATGTGGCTTGGCGACCCGAGATGGGCCTTATCAAGCAGCTCCATGGCACTCTGCGTTGTTGGGCACCACACCTTTCTCGTTTTGTGTCTAGGAAAAAGTTTATTCTCCTGAACAAACTTCCCATTTGAGTCCATCAACAGAACAATGTCAGCCAGTGTTTATTCTGGACTGGAGGGGGCAGAGGGGGGGCTGGTGGGTGTTGGAGCTGGGGTGTGGCGGGTCTGTGCCGATGCCGCTGTCAGTGGGAGGCTGGGCTCCTTTGCTGTGTGAGGGCAGGTCATAGAGTGGTGATCTAGCTGCTCCTGCAGCCTGTCCTCTGTTCTCTTTCTCTCCTGCACCTCCTCTCTTAGTGTGGTCAGATCGTCATTACTGTTCTGCCTGTCTTTTTGGAGCTCTCTCACCTCCTTTGTTAGATCAGCCAGCTCTCTCTTGAGTCCGTCTCTCTCTTGCTGAACCTTTTTCAGCTGTTTTGCAAGGCTGCTGTTCTGCACTATCCTCATCTTGGTTAGGAGCTCCTCTAAGGTGTGGATGTCTGGATGCTGTTTGCTCACGCCCTCCCTCAGCAGGACCACCTCCCCCTCCAGTTTGGTGAACTCATCCCTCATGGCAGCCATGGTGGTGAGGAGGGCCTGAGCCTGCTCTGCACTGAGGGGGTCACTCTCCTCCTGGGGCGTGTCCTCCACTATGGTGGGAAGAGGTGCTGGATGTGCCTTTTTGGGTGGGGAGAGTAGGGGTGAGGGTGGTGCTGGTTTGTCTTGTGGGAGGGCATGTCACTGGTGGTGTCCTTCTCTCTCTCTGCTCTCTCCTTAATATTCTGAAAGTATGTTTCAAACAGCCTAATGTTACCTTGCACCATGACAGTCCCAGTCTTGTAGAGGTTGATTGTTATCATGGTGTTATCAGGGTGCTGTCAGGGTGACACACTTTAATTTTCAGCTTTACAGATTCCCTCTTTCTTTATGGATGGGTAGTGAGAGCAGACTGCTGAGTGCCATGCATTTGGCTGGTCAGTGAGGAAGATGAGATTACTCACGTCACCGTATTTGTAGAGGTCTGCAAAAAGGGTTTCTGGCCTCCCCTTTAGTAGTTTCTGTTTAAAAGCTTTCCTCATTGTGTCATTTCTGGCCTCTTTAGGGTAGATAATGGATTCTGCGCTGAGGGGGAGTGGGGACATGGTGCTTGTGGGCTCTGCTACTATTGCTGCTGCGCAGCTGCTAGAATCAAAACTTCTTGACTTGAGGCGCAAAGTTACTTTTTTTCTATTCTGAATGAATAGAGTTGTTGTTCATCACTTCTTGTCTGGAATTCTTTTTTGATTCGAGTGTTCATCTCATTCTAAAAACAAAGAAATATGATATATATCAGGAGCTCATGTTGAGCATGACTCTCTCTCTCTCTCTCTCTCTCTCTCTCTCCTCTCTCCCTTTTCTCTCTCTCTCTCTCTCTCTCTCTCTCTCTCTCTCTCTCTCTCTCTCTATCCCTCACTTTCTCTGTAAATCATATTTATGGATCTGTGTCAAACTTTATGTGATTGGGTTCAGGTGGGTTGAGGTCTCTATCTTGGTTCAGGTAGGGTGATCAAAGCCTGAGTGGTTAACAGGATAGCAGATCCCCCTAAACCCTTCCACTCTTGTCCAACTCATACCATAAAATTGGGTTTTTCACATGCAGTATGGCAAAGTTAAACATCTAGCATGAAGGGAGAGAGGGGGATTGAGAGAGAGTGAGGGAGACACACAGAGTGAGAGAGAACAAAAAAGAGGTATAGAGAGAGCGAGAGAGAGGTAGAAAGAGTGTGAGGTAGAGAGAGGAGGTAGAGAGAGTAAGGAAGATAGAGAGGCAGAGAGAGAGAGAACAGAGAGAGAGAGTAGGAGAGAGAGAGATGTTCAGGCTGGCAACCCGTTTACCATATTGAGCTAGCTGTATTGTGCTATAGAGACCACTCTTACTCTTTATCCTTCACCATTGCATTCCTTCCTTTATCTAAACAAAAGCATTGTTGTGTAAGAGATTGACGTTATCATATGTTGTTATAACTGCACTTTAAAGGTCTGGAGGTATGCAGCATTGTTCCCTCTCTCTGGCTAGGTCATGCCTCTGCAGCCTCTCTGAAATGATGATGGATTTTCTGCTCCTCTCTCCAGAGTGGTCCCTGACCTTGCCTCCAGCATCTCCCTCTCTCCCTTGATCCAGAACACATGCATGCTTTGGGGGTCAGACCTCCTGCTGTCACAACACACACACACACACACACACACACACACACACACACACACACACACACACACACACACACACACACACACACACACACACACACACATACATACATGCATGCGCAAACACGCACAGTCGAGCTCACACACACAAGCATACACGCAGGGGTGCATACACACACATACACACGTACAGTTGAAGTCAGAAGTTTACATACACTTAGTTTGGAGTCATTAAAACTTGTTTTTCAACCAGTCCACACATTTCTTGTAAGCAAACTATAGTTTTGGCAAGTCAGTAAGGACATCTTATTTGTGCATGATACAAGTATTTTTTCCAACAGTTGTTTACAGACAGATTATTTCACTTATAATTCACTGAATCACAATTCCTGTGGGTCAGTGAGCAAATTGACCCTGTCTTTAAAAGGCTTGGAAAATTCCAGAAAATTATGTCATGGCTTTAGAAGCTTCTGATAGGCTAATTGACATCATTTGAGTCAATTGGAGGTGTACCTGAATGTATTTCAAGACCTTCGTTCAATCTCAGTGCCTTTTAGCTTGACATTGTGGGAAAAGAAATCAGTCAAGACCTCAGAAAAAAAAAATTGTGGACCTCCACAAGTCTGGTTCGTCCTTTGCAGCAATTTCCAAACGCCTGAAGGTACCACGTTCATCTGTAGAAACAATAGTACACTAGTAGAAACACCATGGGATCACAAATCCGTCATTCCGCTCACCTAGAGAGTAACATACTTTGGTGCAAAAAGTGCAAATCAATCCCAGAACAACAGCAAAGGACCTTGTGAAGATGCTGGAAGAAACACGTACAAAAGTATCTATATCCACAGTAAAACAAATCCTATATCGACAAAATCTGAAAGGCCTTTCAACAAGGAAGAAGCCACTGCTCCAAAACCTCCATAAAAATGCCAGGCTACGGTTTGCAACTGCACATGGGGACAAAGACCATACTTTTTGGAGAAATGTCCTCTGGTCTGATGAAACAAAAATAGAACTGTTTGGCCATACTGACCATCGTTATGTTTGGAGGAAAAAAGGGCAAGCTTGCAAGCCGAAGAACACCATCCCAACCATGAAGCACGGGGGTGGCAGCATCATGTCCTGGGGGTGCTTTGCTGCAGGAGGGACTGGTGCACTTCATGGTGATGGCATCATGAGGGAGGAAAATTATGTGGATATATTGAAGCAACATCTCAAGACATCGGTCAGGAAATTAAAGCTTGGGTCTTCTAAATGGACAATGACCCCAAGCATACTTCCAAAGTTGTGGCAATATGACTCAAAGACAACAAAGTCAAGGTATTGGAGTGGCCATCACAAAGCCCTGACCTCAATCCTATAGACAATTTGTGGGCAGAACTGAAAAAGCGCGTGCGAGCAAGGAGGCCTACAAACCTGACTTAGTAACACCAGCTCTGTCACCCAACTTATTGTGGGAAGCTTGTGGAAGGCTAACCGACATATTTGACCCAAGTTTAACAATTTAAAGGCAATGCTACCAAATACTAGTTGAGTGTATGTAAACTTCTGACCCACTGGGAATGTGATGAAAGAAATAAAATATAAAATAGATCTTTCTCTCAAATATTATTCTGACATTTCACTTTCTTAAAATAAAGTGGTGATCCTAACTGACCTAAGACAGGGAATTTTTACTAGGATTAAATGTGAGGAATTGTGAAAACTGAATTTAAATGTATTTGGCTAAGGTGTATGTAAACTCTGACTTCAACTGTACATGCACACATATGTGCACTTACACGCAGACACACACACACACACACACAGTGTTGTTCACTGTTGCTCACACACACAAACAACCACCCCTGGTGTGGTGCTCTTTAGAGTCATAAGGGATAAAGATTTCAGGGATAAAGTGCATTTGTGTGTGTGTCTGTGTGTGTGTCTGTGTGTGTGTGTGTGTCTGTGTGTGTGCTTGTGTGTGTGTGTGTCTGTGTGTGTGCTTGTGTGTGTGTGTGTGTCTGTGTGTGTGTGTGTGTGTGTCTGTGTGTGTGTGTGTGTGTGTGTCTGTGTGTGTGTCTGTGTGTGTGTGTCTGTGTGTGTGTGTGTGTGTGTGTGTGTGTGTGTGTGTCTTCCTGGTCTTCCTGGGTATGATGTTAAAAGCTTGGCACACCTGTATTTGGGGAGTTTCTCCCCTTTTTATCTGCAGATCCTTTCAAGCTCTGTCAGGTTGGATAGGGAACAGCTATTTTCAGGTCCCTGCAGAGATGTTCAATCTGGTTCATGTCCGGGCCCTGGCTGGGCAACTCAAGGACATTCAGAGACTTGTCCCGAAGCCATTCCTGCGTTGCCTTGTGCTTAGGGTTGTTGTCCTGTTGAAAGGTGAACCTTCAACCCTGGATCTCTGTACTTTACTCCGTTTCTCTGGCCCTCGATCCTAACTAGTCTCCTAGTCCCTGCCACTGAAAAACACCCCCACAGCATGATTCTGCCACCACCATGCTTCACCGTAGGGATGCTGGTATGCTATAGTAAATTACATTCTATAGTAACTGACATGCTAAAGTAAATTACATTCTATAGTAACTGATATGCTATAGTAAATTACATTCTATAGTAACTGACATGCTACAGTAAATTACATTCTATAGTAACTGAGCACTCCAATTATATTTGATCCATGATCCTAATGGTCTAATATCATGTGATCTGTTACTCATTGTAACCTGCATGTTTCCTGATTACTCTGCTATATTTCTATACTGTACGGTGTTGTATTCGGTGCACATGACAAATAAACTTTGATTTGATCATTGTATGATTTTTTTGTGCAAATGAACTCAAGCTTACGGACCATGTCAAATGTGATATACCGAAGCACCTGAGTGAGCTGGTTGCGCAATTACGCAGGTACTTTCCCGAAATGGACGACACAAACACCTGGATTCGTTATCCCTTTCATGCCCTATCTCCTGTCCACTTACCAATATCTGAACAAGATAGCCTCATCAAAATTTCAACAAGCGGTTCTGTGAAATGGATTGGAAATGGATTGGAAATGGATTGGATCAGAGTTTCTTGCCTTGGCAATTGTACAATATTTGCACATTATTATTTTTCAAAATATTCTAGCTCTCAAGGTGGTTGTTGATCATTGCTAGACAGCCATTTTCAAGCCAAATGCAATTTTCATCACGCCAAATGTAACCTTTGCAAATGTACGGGCTCAAACTAAGTTATTTAATTTTCCCCATGGCCTTGACAGTAAATAGGTTGTTTACTTGTAACCCTATGACAATCTAGTCCATTTGATGCTGTTTTGATGACATGGTAAGTTGAGCTACAAACAAACCAAGACTGAAACTTGTTTTGGAGTTTCAGCGATTATTTTATTTCCGAATGCTATTGTGCAGAATGCAAGTGTGTGTGTGTGTGTGTGTGTGTGTGTTTGTGTGTGTGTTTGTGTGTTAAAATAAACTTTGTCACACTCCTCTTTCTTAAGCCCCCTACTGGCAGTATATACCTGAAGTGGAAATAGATCTCCATTTCCTCCTCCACTTCCTCCTCCTCCTCTTCCTCTTTCTGGCACATGGCTAGCGGAAGTGTTAGGCAGAGGGAGGGGGCATCGAAGCGTGGCAGCGAGGGATGAAAGTGGAGGAGAGGGAGGGTGGGATGTGTGACGGCTGCTCCACTTTTCCGTCTGACAGAGCAGAAGGGATCAGGGAAGCTGCCGCTCTGTCAAACAGCTCTCCACAGCATGACTGACTTTAGCCTACAGACGCTACTCACACAAACTCTGCTACTTCATAGACTTTAGCTTAGCACTGTCATACATTACAGCACAGTATGAGCCAGTGTAGACTTTAGTTTCCTTCATATTGTGGCAATGGACAGCTAGAGTTTAGGCTAGAGTCAGAATTACCTCATCTATTTAGTTTGAATGAGGGCTGCTGGACTTTGCTGATTTCAGACTTTAAGATAGAGCTGCTCCATGCAATAGCTTGCAAGCATGGTGTATGTATAGATTATAGCCACATTATGTGACAGTATGTTCAACAGGATTAGCAGCTAGAGTGTAGGTTAGTAGTACAGAATTGTAGATACGTGGTACAGTCATCGCTGGCATAGTTTGGGATATATCTGCATCGCTGGACCCATTGTTTAGGCTCTAAAGAGGTGAGTTACAGCACTTTTAGACCTATTTTCTTGCATTATATGTAGTCTTATCTCTTGTGTTGGCATATGTGTTATTGACAAGGAGAGTTTTTCTGGGTAAGTCTCTAAGAGCTTTCCACACCTGGATTGTGCAAGATTTTCAAGTAGATTTAAATCAAAATTGTAACATGCCTCTCAGGAACATTCACTGTCTTCTTGGTAAGCAACTCCAGTGTAGATTTGGCCTTGTATTTTCGGTTATTGTCCTGCTGAAAGGTGAATTAATCTCCCGGTGTCTGGTGGAAAGCAGACTGAACCAGTTTTTCCTCTAGGATTTTGCATGTGCTAAGCTGTATTCCATTTATGTTTTATCCTGAAAAACGCCCCAGCCCTTAACAATTACAAGCGTACCCATAACATGATGCAGCCACCACAATGCTTATAAATATGGAGAGTGATGTTCAGTACTGTGTTGTATTGGATTTGCCGCAAACACAACATTTTTTATTCAGGATAGAAAGTGAATTGCTTTGCCAAATTGTTTTGTGCCTTATGGCAAACATGTCTTTTTGGGAATATTTATATTCTGTACAGGCTTTGTTCTTTTCACTCTGTCATTTAGGTTAGTATTTTGGAGTAACTACAATGTTGTTGATCCTACCTCAGTTTTCTCCTATCACAGCCATTAAACTCTGTAACTGTTTTAAAGTCACCATTAGCCTCATGGTTAAATCCCTGAGCAGATTCCTTCCTCTTCGGCAACCGAGTTAGGAAGAGCGTCTGTATCTTTGTAGTAACTGGGTGTATTGATACACCATCCAATGTGTAATTAACAACTTCACCATGCTCAAAGGGATTGTAAATTGTATCATGTTCGTATGAAAGTTCAAATGTAGTTAGAATCTAAATGAGTTGTTGCCACGGATACTTTGGTGCCAACATGGAGTATAGGTTGCCAAAGTCTATGGATCTGATGGCAACCGGTGTTCCTTTGCTCTTCTCTAGACTAGCTAGCACACCAGGCAGATAGCTAATCCGTCTAAAGAGGCTTAGGGGTGAGCAATTAGCCTAGATCGGCCGGGGACCAGGAGGCCAGGAGCAGGAGGTTGTGGTGACAAAGCACTCCTGCACGAGATGTAGGAGAGCAGGCAAGTCAACTCTGAAACAAGTCAGTATTCGACGTACATCCATGTGTGATGACGTCGGAAGATGACATGGAAACCCTCCACTACTGGCAACAGGGAGCGCTCTTACCTTCAAGTTGGTTTCAGTTTTGCTAGGAGTCACTCCTAAGCCTCTTATGGGCGTGGCTGGCAGATGGGAGTAAGCATCTGCCTTTGATTCCAAAGGTTGCATGTTTGAATCTAGCAGTTGAAAGTTGTTTTTGATATTTTGGTTTTAAGCCTATACAAAACCTTAACCCTTATCAAAAGCATTTGGAGTTAATGCGTAACCTTAAGATTGCGTTTTTGTTTACCTGGCCACTGTGTTAAATGCTAATATTTTGGCATTTGTGGCACAAATCCAATGCAAGTCAGTGGTAACTATTACAATGTTCAGGTTTCATTGTCAATTCATCTATAAGTAACTTAACTGAGGTACACAATACATTTGTACATACTCTAGGATGATTTGGACAGCGCAAACATGCTAATAAAGGTACCATTGGATTGCATTGGATTTGTGCCACAAGTGCTAAAAAGTTAGTTATGTTATGAAAGTTATGAAAATGTGAGGTATGAATCTCAAAATTATTGAGGAAGAGTATTTTCACTGGGAGCCAATGGGGCTCTTCACAGGAAATGGATGGAACATTTGGAGCATTGATCAGATATGTTACTTCCTGGTCTCTTTGGTGAACTAATCTGGTTCTAATCCTCCATCGCAATCTGGAGCACCATAAATCAGACCCCAGAGTCAGGCAAAGGGATCACAAAGCAACCTCAATCTTACCTTTATCTCTCTCCACCTGTGTTGACACACTGATAAAAATGTATTTAGTGGGATCTTCTGTGTGCATAGAGAATTAATAAGTCAAACCTTAAAAAACCCTCCAGGCACCCTATACCCTTCATATCCCTTTACCTTTAAAAACACTATATGGGAATTAGATATACTGTAGATTCATATCGACTGTTTCAATGATAGAAAATAAGAGTTAGCTTGTGTTTGTTGTTGATGTTTTCATAAAGTTTCTAAGGTTTTAAAGGGAGGGAGTTTAAGGGTCAGGGGTTGGCCGAACATTGACAGCTGCAATGGCGACTGAGGAGATGGCTGCCATTTTACAAACTCCTAACCAATTGTGCTATTGTGTGTATTTTTTCGCGTTATTTGTAATGCATTTTGCACGTAATGTTTCTGCCACCATCTCTTATGACTGAAAAGATCTTCTGGATGACAGGACAGCAATTAATCACCTCGTACTTAACAAAGATTTTACAAAGGTTTTACTTCAGACAAATGACAAGGCCCAAATCCCCGTCATTCACATTAGAAAGAGACGGATATATCGGGGACATAGGTCGGGGTGCCTTGTAAGGAACCGACGGCAAGTGGGTAATCTGCTTCTACCATCAATCCTATTAGCCAATGTACAATCATTGGATAACAAAATAGACGAGCTACAATCCCGAATATCCTACCAACGGGACATTAATAACTGTAATATCTTATGTTTCACTGAGTCGTGGCTGAATGACGACATGGATAAAATACAGCTGGTGGGTTTAAGCTGCATTGGCAAGATAGAACAGCTACCTCCAGTTAGACAAGGGGTGGTGGTCTGTGTATATTTGTAAACAACAGATGGTGCACGAAATCTAATATTAAGGAAGTCTCAAGGTATTTCTCGACTGGGGTAGAGTAAGTCATGAGAAGCTGTAGACCACACTATTTACCAAGAGAGTTATCATCTATATTTTTTGTACCACCACAAACCGATAATGGCACTAAGACCAGACTCAATGAGCTGTATAAGGCCATAAGCAAACAGGAAAACGCTCATTCAGCTCCTAGTGGCCGAGAACTTTAATGCAGGTATACTTAAATCCGTTCTACCTAACTTCTACTAGCATGTTAAATGTGCAACCAGAGGAAAACAAGTCTAGACCACCTTTAACTCCAGACACAGACACCAGTACAAAACTCTCCCTCGCCCTCCATTTAGCAAATCTGATCATAATTCTATCCTTCTGATTCCTGCTTACAAGCAAAAACTAAGCAGGAAGCACCAGTGACTGGGTCAATAAAGAAGTGGTCAGATAACGCAGATGTTAATCTACAGGATTGTTTTGCGAGCACAGACTAGAATATGTTCAGAGATTCTTCCGATGGCATTGAGGAGTACACCACATCAGTCACTGGCTTCATCAATACGTGCATCGATGACGTCGTCCCCACAGTGACCGTATGCACATACCCCAACCAGAAGCCATGGATTACAGGCAACATCCAAACTGAGCTAAAGGGTAGAGCTGCCGCTTTTAAGGAGCGGGACTCTAACCTGGACACTTATAAGATATCCTGCTATGCCCTCTGACGAACCATCAAACAGGCAAAGCATCAATACAGGACTAAGATTGAATTGTACTACACCGGCTCCGATGCTCGTCGGATGTGGCAGGGATTGCAAACTATTAGACTACAAAGGGAAGAACAGCCACGAGCTGCCCAGTGACACGAGCCTACCAGACAAGCTATAATATTTCTGTGCTTGCTTCGAGGCTGGCAACACTGAAGTATGCATGATAGCATCAGCTGTTCCGGACAACTGTGTGACCACGCGTTCCGTAGCCGATGTGAGTAAGACCTTTCAACAGGTTAACATTCACAAGGCCGCAGTGCAAGACGGATTACCAGGACATGTACTCCGAGCATGCGCTGCCCAAGTGTCTTCACTGATATTTTCAACCTGTCCCTGACTTTGTCTGTAATACCAACATGTTTCAAGCAGACCCTGTGCCCAGTAACCTGCCTAAATGACTACCGACCTGTAGCACTCATATCTGTATCCATGAAGTGCTATGAAAGGCTGGTCATGGCTCACATCAACACAATTATTCCTGAAACTCTAGACCCACTCCAATTTGCATACCGCACCAACAGATCCACAGATGATGCAATCTCTGTTGCATTCCACACTGCCCTTTTCCACCTAAACCAAAGGATGTGAGAATGCTATTCATTGACTACAGCTCAGCGTTCAACACCATAGTGCCCTCAAAGCTCATCACTAAGCTAAGGACCCTGGGACTAAACAGCTCCCTCTGCAACTGGATCCTGGACTTCCTGACGGGCCACCCCCAGGTGGTAAGGGTAGGTAACAACACATCTGCCACGCTGATCCTCAACACGTTGGCTCATCAAGGGTGCGTGCTCAGTCCCCTCCTGTACTCCATGTTCACCCATTTCTGCATGGCCAGGCACAACTCCAACACCATCATTAAGTTTGCTGACTACACAACAGTGGTAGGCCTGATCACCAGCAATGATGATAAAGCCTATAGAGAGGAAGGCAGAGACATGGCCGTGTGGTGCCAGGACAAAAACCTCTCCTCAACGTGATCAAGACAGAGGAGATGATTGTGGACTACAGGAAAACGAGGACTTTGGACACCTCCATTCTCATCGACGGGGCTGTAATGGAGCAGGTTGAGAGCTTCAAGTTCCTTGCTGTCCACATCACCATCCAACTATCATGGTCCAAACACACCAAGACAGTTAAAAGGGCAAGACAGTTAAAAGGGCAAGCCTATTCCAATCAGGAGAATGAAAATATTTGCATTGGTCCTCAGATCCTCATAAATGTATACAGTTGCACCATCAAGAGCATCCTGTCTGGTTGCATCACTGCCTGGTATGTTAACTGCTTGGCCTCCGACCGCAAGGCTTACTGCCAAGTACATCACTGGTGCCAAACATACTGCCAAGTACATCACTGGGGCCAAGAGGAGGTGTCAAAGGAATGCCAGGAGGTGTCAGAGGAAGGCTTAAAAATTCAAAGACTCCAGCCAGCCTACTCATAGACTGTTCTCTCTTCCACCACACGGCAAGCGGTACCGGAGTGCCAAGTCTAGGTCCAAAATGCTTCTTAACAGATTCTACCCCCAAGCCATAAGACTCCTGAACAGCTAATCAAAAGGCTACCCAGACTATTTAAATTGCTGTTCCCCTCCCCCACCCCCTCTTTTAAACTGCTGCTACTCCCTGATTATTATCTATGCATAATCACTTTAACTCTACCGACATGTACATGTTACCTCAATTACCTCAACTAACCTGTGCTCACGCACATTGACTCTGTACCGGTACCCCCCTGTAAATAGCCTCGCTACTGTTATTTTACTGCTGCTGTTTAATTATTTGTTGTTTTTATTTTTTACTTGTCTATTTTTTACTTAACTCTTCATTTTATTAAAACTGCATTGTCGGTTAAGGGCTTGTTAGTAAGCATTTCACTGTTGTAATCGGCTTTTAATTTCCTCATGAATTAGCTATGTGACTGAGAGTGATAGTTTTGAATGTGATAGTTCTGCATGTTGTGGTCTGCATGGGTTCTGTACAGCTGTGTTGTAGCCATATATAGGTCAGATATAAGCGCACACTGTACATATTCACACACGCTCAGAATCACACACACACGCTCAGAATCACATACATACACGCTCAGAATCACATACACACAAGCTCAGAATCACATACACAAGCTCAGAATCACGCACACACACGCCCAGAATCACAAACAGACACGTTCAGAATCACACACACTGTCATGTTCTGACCTTTATTTCCTTTGTTTTGTCTTTATTTAGTATGGTCAGGGCGTGAGTTGGGGTTGGCAGTCTATGTGTGTTTTTTTTATGATGGGGTTTTGAGTTCAGCCTAGTATGGTTCTCAATCAGAGGCAGGTGTCGTTAGTTGTCTCTGATTGAGAATCATACTTAGGTACCCTGGGTTTCACTTTTGAGTGGTGGGTGTTTGTTTTCCGTGTGTGTGTTTGTTACAACGGTACTGTTTCGGTTTGGTTCGTTTCACATTTATTGTTTTATAGTGTTCAGTGTATGTCTTTAAATAAACGTTATGGACACTTACAAGCTCTTCTGAAGGATCGGAGGAGGATTGCCGTTACAGAAACACCCACCAACAAAGAACCAAGCAGCGTGGTAAAGGGCAGCAGCAGCAGCGGCAAAGAACACAGGACTCCTGGACATGGGAGGAAATTCTGGACGGCAAAGGACCCTGGGCACAGCCAGGGGAATATCGCCGCCCCAAAGCAGAGCTGGCAGCACTGCAGCGCGGCTGGAAGCCCGAGAGGCAGCCCCAAAAATGTATTGGGGGGGTGGCACACGGCGAGTTGGTCCTGAGTCGCCAGAGTCTCCCGTCTGTCCTGAGTCGCCAGAGTCTCCCGTCTGTCCTGAGCCGCCAGAGTCTGCCGTCTGTCCTGAGCCGCCAGAGCCGCCCGTCTGTCCTGAGCCGCCAGAGCCGCCAGTCTGTCCTGAGCCGCCAGAGCTGCCAGTCTGTCCTGAGCCGCCAGTGCCGCCAGTCTGTCCTGAGCCGCCAGAGCCGCCAATCTGTCCTGAGCCTCCAGAGCCGCCAGTCTATCCTGAGCCGCCAGAGCCGCCAGTCAGCCAGGAGCCCCCAGAGCCGCCAGTCAGCCAGGAGCCGCCAGAGCCGTCAGCCAGCCAGGAGCCGCCAGAGCCGTCAGCCAGCCAGGAGCTGCCGGAGCCGTCCTTCACTCCGGAGCTGCCGGAGTCTCCCGCCTGTCCGGTGCTGCCGGAATCTCCCGCCTGTTCGGCACTGCCGGAATCTCCCGTCCATTCGGGACCCATGGCTAGGGTCCCCAGTCGGGGGTCGGCGGCGAGAGTCACCGCTCATAAGAGGCCACAGTGGGCTGTTGAGGAGGCGGACAAAAACTGTGGTGAAGTGGGTTCCACGTCCCGCACCAGAGCCGCCACCGCGGACAGACACCCACCCAGACCCTCCCCTATAGGTTCAGGTTTTGTGGCCGGAGTCCACACCTTTGGGGGGGGGGGGTACTGTCACGTTCTGACCTTTATTTCCTTTGTTTTGTCTTTATTTAACATGGTGAGTTGGGGTGGGTAGTAAGCCCTGCCACATCCGACGAGCATCGGAGCCGGTGTAGTACAATTCAATCTTAGTCCTGTATTGATGCTTTGCCTGTTTGATGGTTCGTCGGAGGGCATAGCAGGATATCTTATAAGGGTCCAGGTTAGAGTCCCGCTCCTTAAAAGCGGCAGCTCTACCCTTTAGCTCAGTTTGGATGTTGCCTGTAATCCATGGCTTCTGGTTGGGGTATGTGCATACGGTCACTGTGGGGACGACGTCATCGATGCACGTATTGATGAAGCCAGTGACTGATGTGGTGTACTCCTCAATGCCATCGGTAGAATCTCTGAACATATTCTAGTCTGTGCTCGCAAAACAATCCTGTAGATTAACATCTGCGTTATCTGACCACTTCTTTATTGACCCAGTCACTGGTGCTTCCTGCTTTAGTTTTTGCTTGTAAGCAGGAATCAGAAGGATAGAATTATGATCAGATTTGCTAAATGGAGGGCGAGGGAGAGTTTTGTACTGGTCTCTGTGTCTGGAGTTAAAGGTGGTCTAGACTTGTTTTCCTCTGGTTGCACATTTAACGTTCTGACCTTTATTTCCTTTGTTTTGTCTTTATTTAACATGGTGAGTTGGGATGGGTAGTCTATGTGTGTTTTTCTATGTTTATTGTTTGTAGTGTTCAGTTTATGTTTTTAAATAAACGTTATGGACACCACGCAGCGCATTGGTCCTCCGATCCTTCTCGCTTCTCCTCCTCTTCTGATTGCCGTTACACACACGCTCAGAATCACATGCACACATGCTCAGAATCACATGCACACACGCTCAGAATCACATACATACACGCTCAGAATCACATGCACGCGCTCAGAATCACATGCACACACGTTCAGAATCACATGCACACACGCTCAGAATCACATACACACGCTCAGAATCACATACACACGCTCAGAATCACATGCACATACGCTCAGAATCACATGCACTCACGCTCAGAATCACATGCACACACGCTCAGAATCACATGCGCACACACTCAGAATCACATACACACGCTCAGAATCACATACACACACGCTCATGCTAACATGCATGTTTAGGCGACGCCACATGTCGAAAGCTTGTTCCATGTTAAATGCCTGTCTGAGTGTGTGTTTGTGTGTCTGTTTATGTCGGCCTGTGTGTGTGCGTGCTTTCCCTATGTTTAGGTAGCTAGCATGGCTTGCTGAAAGCAGAGTGACGCAAGGCGATTTGTGTCATCTGAAGATTTGTTCCAGTGACTTAACGCCATGCTTAGTCACATCCCCCAAACTCTCCTCCAGACTGACAAGGAAGACATACAGAGCACACAACATCCCCTCCTTTTATCCCAAACCCATACCAATTGTTATAAGGATGAAACACTGACAGACAGCACATCAAAGAATGGTTTACGTAAATCTAGTTATTTCTACCTCTCCTTTTACTCTTCCTCTCTCCTCCTCCCTCAACTCCCTAGATGTACCTCACTCCACTCCTTCCCTAACGCCTCTCTCCTCCTCCCTCAACTCCCTAGATGTACCTCACTCCACTCCTTCCCTAACGCCTCTCTCCTCCTCCCTCAACTCCCTAGATGTACCTCACTCCACTCCTTCCCTAACGCTTCTCTCCTCCTCCCTCAACTCCCTAGATGTACCTCACTCCACTCCTTCCCTAACTCCTCTCTCCTCCTCCCTCAACTCCCTAGATGTACCTCACTCCACTCCTTCCCTAACGCCTCTCTCCTCCTCCCTCAACTCCCTAGATGTACCTCACTCCACTCCTTCCCTAACTCCTCTCTCCTCCTCCCTCAACTCCCTAGATGTACCTCACTCCACTCCTTCCCTAACGCCTCTCTGCTCCTCCCTCAACTCCCTAGATCTTATATCTTATATTCCATATCCTATATCCATATGCTATATCCATATACTATATTCCAAATGCTATATCCTATATACTGTATTAAGTATACTATTTCCTACATCTTATATTCTATGGCCTATATTCTAAATCCTATATACCGGATATTATTTCCTATATCATATATCCTACATACTTTATCATGTATACTTTATCCTATATACTGTGTCCTATTTACTGTATCCTATCCAGTATCAGTCAAAAGTTTGGACACACCTACTGATTCAAGAGGTTTTCTTTTTTTAAACTATTTTCTACATTGTAGAATAATAATGAAGACATCAAAATTATAAAATAACACATATTGATTCATGTAGTAAAAAAAAGTGTTTGACATTCTGCAAAGGGATCCTGAGTGACGCAGCAGTCTAAGGCACTGCATCTCAGTGCTAGAGGCGTCACTACAGACACAATGGTTCCAATCCAGGCTGTATCACAACTGGCAGTTATTGGGAGTCCCATAGGGCGGCGCACAATTGGACCAGCATCATCCTGGTTTGGCCGGTGTAGGCCGTCATTGTAACTACAGGAAGCATTTGGTCGGAGTCATTGCAGCTAAATGTGGCACAACCAGTTATTGAGTGTAAGTGGGCCATTACTTTTTCACACAGGGGAACTGGGGGTTGCATACCTTTGTTGATTAAATAAATAAAATAAGTATCCAATTGTTGTTGTATTTGTTCACTCAGGTTCCCTGTATCTACTATTAGGTTTTGGTTGAGGAGCTGAAAACATTCAGTATCAAAAATATGCAAAAAATAGAGATTCAGAAAGGGGCAAATACTTTTTCACAGCACTGTATTTCTGACCCTAATTACTACTAAAGTCAGATCTGTAAGGTTTGTGACCCTTCAACACCCTGATCACCTCACCATAGTCCCTCATAAAACCCTGATCACCTCACCATAGTCCCTCTGACACCCTGATCACCTCACTATAGTCCCTCTAACACCCTGATTCTTCTCAACATAGACCATCTAACACCCTGATTCTTCTCACCATAGACCATCTAACACCCTGATCATCTCGCCATAGTCCCTCTAACACCCTGATCACCTCACCATAGTCCCTATATACCCTGATTCTTCTCACCATAGACCATCTAACACCCTGATCACCTCACCATAGTCCCTCTAACACCCTGATCACCTCACCATAGTCCCTCTAACACCCTGATCACCTCACCATAGTCCCTCTAACACCCTGATCACCTCACCATAGTCCCTCTAACACCCTGATCACCTCACCATAGTCCCTCTAACACCCTGATCACCTCACCATAGACCCTCTAACACCCTGATCACCTCACCATAGTCCCTCTAACACCCTGATCACCTCACCATAGTCCCTCTAACATCCTGATCACCTCACCATAGACCCTCTAACACTCTGACCAGCTCACCATAGTCCCTCTAACACCTTGATCAGTTAGGTAGTCTAACTGCTAGACTACCTGCCCCGTATCACCTCACCATAGACCCTCACTATGTCTAACTGCCAAGCTACCTGCCCGGATCCCGTAAAAATAGTAAAAATACTTCCAGTAAAAATACTTTAAAGTACTTAATTTTTCACCTTTATTTAACCAGGTAGGCTAGTTGAGAACAAGTTCTAGTTTGCAATTGCGACCTAGCCAAGATAAAGCAAAGCAGGTTGACACATACAACAACAGGGAGTTACACATGGAATAAACAAACATACAATCAATGATACAGTAGAAAAATGTATATACAGCATGTGCAAATGAGGTAGGATAAGAGAGGTAAGGCAATAAATAGGCCATGGTGGCAAAGTAATTACATTATAGCAATTAAACACTGGAATGGTAGGATGTGCAAGTTGAGATACTGGGGTGCAAAGGAGCGGGGATGAGGTAGATTGGATGGGCTATTTACAGATGAGCTATGTACAGGTGCAGTGATCTGTGAGCTGCTCTGACAGCTGGTGCTTAAAGTAAGTGAGGGAGGTAAGAGTCTCCAGCTTCAGAGATTTTTGCAGTTCGTCCCAGTCATTGGCAGCAGAGAACTGGAAGGAGAGGCGGCCAAAGGAAGAATTGGCTTTGGGGGTGACCAATGAGATATACCTGCTGGAGCGTGTGCTACGGGTGGGTGCTGCTATGGTGACCAGTGAGTTGAGATAAGGCGCTTCTTTACCTAGCAGAGACTTGTAGATGACCTGGAGCCAGTGGGTTTGGCGACGAGTAAGATGTGAGGGCCAGCCAACGAGAGCATACAGGTCGTAGTGGTGGGTAGTATATGGGGCTTTGATGACAAAATGGATGGCACGGTGATAGACTGCATCCAATTTGTTGAGTAGAGTGTTGGAGGCTATTTTGTAAATGACATCGCCGAAGTCGAGGATCGGTAGGATGGTCAGTTTTACGAGGGTATGTTTGGCTGCATGAGTGAAGGATGCTTTGTTGTGGTATAGGAAGCTGATTCTAGATTTAATGTTTATGTTCGTCTGGAAGGAGAGTTTACAGTCTAACCAGACACCTACAGTGCCTTGCGAAAGTATTCGGCCCCCTTGAACTTTGCGACCTTTTGCCACATTTCAGGCTTCAAACATAAAGATATAAAACTGTATTTTTTGTGAAGAATCAACAACAAGTGGGACACAATCATGAAGTGGAACGATATTTATTGGATATTTCAAACTTTTTTAACAAATCAAAAACTGAAAAATTGGGCGTGCAAAATTATTCAGCCCCCTTAAGTTAATACTTTGTAGCGCCACCTTTTGCTGTGATTACAGCTGTAAGTCGCTTGGGGTATGTCTCTATCAGTTTTGCACATCGAGAGACTGAAATTTTTTCCCCATTCCTCCTTGCAAAACAGCTCGAGCTCAGTGAGGTTGGATGGAGAGCATTTGCGAACAGCAGTTTTCAGTTCTTTCCACAGATTCTCGATTGGATTCAGGTCTGGACTTTGACTTGGCCATTCTAACACCTGGATATGTTTATTTTTGAACCATTCCATTGTAGATTTTGCTTTATGTTTTGGATCATTGTCTTGTTGGAAGACAAATCTCCGTCCCAGTCTCAGGTCTTTTGCAGACTCCATCAGGTTTTCTTCCAGAATGGTCCTGTATTTGGCTCCATCCATCTTCCCATCAATTTTAACCATCTTCCCTGTCCCTGCTGAAGAAAAGCACCACCACCATGTTTGACAGTGGGGATGGTGTGTTCAGCTGTGTTGCTTTTACGCCAAACATAACGTTTTGCATTGTTGCCAAAAAGTTCAATTTTGGTTTCATCTGACCAGAGCACCTTCTTCCACATGTTTGGTGTGTCTCCCAGGTGGCTTGTGGCAAGCTTTAAACGACACTTTTTATGGATATCTTTAAGAAATGGCTTTCTTCTTGCCACTCTTCCATAAAGGCCAGATTTGTGCAATATACGACTGATTGTTGTCCTATGGACAGAGTCTCCCACCTCAGCTGTAGATCTCTGCAGTTCATCCAGAGTGATCAAGGGCCCCTTGGATCAGTCTTCTCCTTGTATGAGCTGAAAGTTTAGAGGGCAGTGGTCTGATACTCCTTCCATTTCAATATTATCGCTTGCACAGTGCTCCTTGGGATGTTTAAAGCTTGGGAAATCTTTTTGTATCCAAATCCGGCTTTAAACTTATTCACAACAGTATCTCGGACCTGCCTGGTGTGTTCCTTGTTCTTCATGATGCTCTCTGCGCTTTTAACGGACCTCTGAGACTATCACAGTGCAGGTGCATTTATACAGAGACTTGATTACACACAGGTGGATTGTATTTATCATCATTAGTAATTTAGGTCAACATTGGATCATTCAGAGATCCTCACTGAACTTCTGGAGAGAGTTTGCTGCACTGAAAGTAAAGGGGCTGAATAATTTTGCACGCCCAATTTTTCAGTTTTTGATTAGTTAAAAAAGTTTGAAATTTCCAATAAATGTCGTTCCACTTCATGATTGTGTCCCACTTGTTGTTGATTCTTCACAAAAAAATACAGTTTTATATCTTTATGTTTGAAGCCTGAAATGTGGCAAAAGGTCGCAAAGTTCAAGGGGGCCGAATACTTTCGCAAGGCACTGTATATATCCCCCATCTATCTCTATATATATAAATCCCCCATCTCTCTCTCTCTCTATATATATATATATATCCCCATCTCTCTCTATATATATATATCCCCTATCTCTCTCTCTATATATATATATATGTATCCCCCATCTCTCTCTCTCGCTCCCTCTCTCTTTCTCTCTTTCTTTCTCTTTCTCTCTCGGACTGTCTTTCTCTCTCTCTCTGATCTGAAGGAAAATAGGTGAAAAGAGGTCAGAGGTCAAAAATGAAGTAAGTTAAACTAAATGTAAGGCACTGTAATACATGCTAGCTAAATATGGAGTTAATGTGTCAAAATCAGACTTTCTCCTCGGGTCTAACAAGACCAGTTTATATCAATTCAATCTGTCTATTCACCATTTAAACCTCCAAAAGTCCCTCATCGTCAAATTAGGATTTAATCGGCAGATAAAATAATAAGCGGTAAGCTTCCATTCAAGCTTTATTGGTGAGCTAAAACAAAATAATGGAAAGTGTCATTGTACCTTGAAGGGATACTTTGGGATTTTGACAACGAGGCGCTTTATCTACAATGCCTTCAGGAAGTATACCCCTTGGCTTATTCCACATTTGGTTGTGCTACAGCCTGAATTCAAAATGTATTAAATCTCTTTTTTCTCTCTCACTCATTTACACACAATGACCTATAATGACAAAGTGGAAACAGGTTTTTCAAAATGTTTGCAAATTTTGAAAAACTTGAATACAAAATGATCTAATTTATTTTTTATTTCATACAGTAAGTATTACACCCTTGGGTTAATACTTTATAGCAGCACCTGTGAGTCTTTTGGGGTACGTCTCTGAGCTCTGCACACCTGGATTGTACAATATTTGCATATTACTATTTGTAAAATTCTTCAAGCTCTGTCAAGTTGATTGTTGATCATTGCTAGACAGCTATTTCCAAGTTTTGCCATAGATTTTCAAGCCGTTTTCAAACCGCTCAGGAACATTCAATGTCATCTTGAAAAGCAACTCCAGTGTGGATTTGGCCTTGTGTTTTAGGTTATTGTCCTGCTGAAAGGTGAATTTGTCTGTTGGAAAGTGTCTGTTGGAAAGTGTCTGTTGGAATTTGTCAGTGTCTGTTGGAAAGCATACTGAACCAGGTTTTTCCTCTAGGATGTTGCCTGAACTTATAGCTGTTTTTATCCTAAAAAACTTTGCCAATGACAAGCATTCCCATAACATGATGCAGCCACCACCATGTTTGAAAATATGAAGAGTGGTACACAGTAATGTGTTATATTGTATTTTCCACAAACCTAACGCTTTGTATTCAGGACAAAAGGTTCATATATTTGCCACATTACTTAAATACCTTGTTGCAAGCAGGATGCATATTTTGGAGTATTTGTATTCTATACAGGCTTCCTTTTTTCCACTCTGTCATTTATGTCAGTTTTCTCGTTTCATAATCATTAAACTCTGTAACTTTTTTAAAATCACCATTGGCCTCATGGTGAAATCCCTGAGCCGCTGCCTTCCTCTCCAGCAACTGAGTTAGGAAGGACGGCAGTATATTTGTAGTGACTGGGTATATTGATACACTATCCAAAGCCTAATTAATAACTTAACCGTCCTGAAAGGGATATTCAGCGTCTGCACTTTTTATCTTTAAACATCTACAAATCGGTGCCCTTTTTTTAGAAATGTTGAAAAACCTTTCTGATCTTTGTGGTTGAATCTGTGCTTAAAATGCACTACTCGATTGAGGGACCATACAGACGTACGTGTGGGGTACAGAGTTGGGGAAGTCATTCAAATGTTAACCACTGTTATTGAACACGGAATTTATCCATGCAATTTATTATGCGATTTGTTAATCACATTTTTACTCCTGAATTTGTTGATGTCAAGAGTCATTTTGCGCTTTCCTCTCCAAATAGGGATCACTTAGTTGTTCCTCTGTTTTATCCTGCAGACACCCCACTGTGAGCCAGCAGACAACACACAGACATACACACACACACACACACACACACACACACACACACACACACAAACCCCTTACGATACACAGAGTATTACATGTTTTGCTTATGGGCAAGTGTGTGTGCTAGTGTGCGTATGTGTGTTTATATGTTCATATCTGTGCGTGTGTGCGTGTGATAAGCTCACCCAAGTAAGAATTGGGACACCATGCATAACCCAGCAAGACACATTTCTCTCCATCTGTCCTAATAATTATTTATGCATGTAGACTGATAAGGCCCATATGGCTCAATATGTACTGATATTCTGGCTCGTGTGTAGGAGTGAACACATCTCTGTTTATAGATTATGTTGAGGATGTGTGTGTGTGTGTGTTTATGTGTGTGTGTGTGGACGTGTTTAACTATTCTTGTGCGGAAGAGAAGTAAACAAACTAAATTTGACCAACTGGGGACATTTTTGTTAGTCCCCACGTGGTCAAATGCTATTTCTAGGGGGTTTAGGGTTAAGGTTAGGATTAGTGTTATGGTTAGAATTACGTTAAGGGTTAGAGTTAGGAGCTAGGGTTAGTTTTTAGCTTAGGGTTAGGAGCTAGGGTTAGGTCTATGGTTATGGTTAAGGTTAGGTTTTTGTTGTTAGGGTTAGGGTAAGAGTACTGGTTAGGGTTAGGTTTAGGGTCAGGCGTTAGGGAAAATAGTTTAGTTTAGCTGTACAAGACTGCGTGTGTGTGTGTGTGTGTGTGTGTGTGTGTGTGTGTGTTTGTGTGTGTGTGTGTAAATAATCAGTATGAGTCAGCTCAGCCAGGTCACCCGTGATACAAGTCAGTATTCGACGTCAATCAATGTCTGAGGACTTCGGGACGTGGAAACCAGCCACTAGAGGCAACCGTGAGCACTGTTAGCTTCAAGTAATTTTCAGTTTTATTAAGGCATTGTGGCAGATAGGCATAAGCATCTGCCTCGGATTCCGAAGTTTGTTTGTTTAAACCCGTAATAGAAAGTCGTTTTTGATATTTTTGTTTTGAGCCTGTCCCAAACCGTAACCCCCCAGCTAGCAATGAGGAATCAACTCAGAAGCGGCCCTCTTCCAGGTGGCCAGAACTGATTAAATTGGCCCAGAATCGGGTGTTGGACACGGCGCGGAATCAGAAGGGAATGACTACCCAGAATCAGCCCAAGTACATCAGGCCGTTTCTGTCTACCAGAATTCAGACGACTTTACCGATCTTACCAGAATCCCCCCAGAAGCGGCCCAATGCAAATTTAAATAAATGTATAAAAATGTACCAGATTTATTCCTTTGACTATGACTATTATACATACAAATTACCCCTTTTTCGCCATATCCATGTCCCATCGCTGCAACTCCCGTACGGCCTCGGGAGCGCCAAAGGTCAAGAGCCGTGCGTCCCCCGAAACACAACCCAGCCAATGTGTCAGAAGAACCACCTGGCCCGCCACTGGAGTCGCTACAGCACGATGGGACAAGGACATCCCGGCCGGCCAAACTCTCCCCTAATCCGGATGACATTAGGCCAATTGTGCGTCGCCTCATGGGTCTCCCGTTCGCGGCCGGCACAGGCATCGAGCCAGCATCTGTAGAAGTGTCTTAAACCACTGTGCCACTTGCACAAAGTATCAAAATACTAAAATATTACTTAAACAGGACTCTTAAATAATTTCATTTAAATGTTATTTTTTGATCACAGAAACATTGAAAACATATGGAAAAATGAATACATAATGAAGTGTTAATTATATAAAGCAGCCTGTGTAATCATCTGCCAGAGAGTAGCCACAATCGGCCCGATCCCGAAGTAATACATTTGGGCCAGATAACTCACACCGGAATCGGCCCGAGCTCAATCCCCACATCCTAGCCATAAGTAATACTTGGGCCACATGACGTCGGCCGAGTCTGATTCTCAGCTGTGTTCCTTGACTCTCAGCCAGAATCGGCCCAGATCCACTGTGCTAGCTGGGTCTTACCTTAACCAGAGTTAATTCCTACTGTAACCTTAACCCTTACCTTAAAAATTCTAACTTAATGCCTAAACTTCAACTTAAACACTTCGAAATGTAATGTCTGGAACAACTTCTGAAATTTGACATTTGAAAAACAAAGATAAACGTCTCACATGAGACTGTCAGAGTTTGTAGGAGTTAGCATTGCACATGGCAGACAGAGAGAGAGTTAACAAGTTGAACGTGGTAATTTGTCTGTTGATTTGCATTATGAAAGTGGAGTAGGGGGAAGTTTCTCTTTAGACACAGCTAAGGTCAGTTTAGCATCACACACATTCAGTTGAAGTTAGGACTTGGGAAATGTAAGCTGGTTCTATGTCTGTTCTTACTGGAAGATTCTACCTGCATCAATGATACTCTCAACTCCACAGATTGATTAGTGTTTCTGGTAGACTGTTACCTCTCAAAGCCCTGCTCGGCATAATTGTGCGTTTTGGGTCTGTTCATTTAAGGCACTCGGGGGCACACGCAGGCATACACACGTAGGCACACTACCGAATAGCTTCCCATGTGTACCTACAACATGTATCTACTATGACATGTTCCACATAACGGTCCATGGCTCATTCATCCCCCTTCTGTCTATGGCATTGTTGTACTATAGGCAGACACACACACTGCCTATCCAAAATCAGACCAGCAACCGCTGATAATCACTGATTATATGTCAATCTGGGCCCCCTCTCACTGGGGAGACAAAACCAGCAGTGTGTGTGTATGCGTGCGGGTGTGTGTGTTTGTGTGTGTGTGCGCTCGCGTGCATGTGTCTCCCTGTGGAGCACTGTAACCTAAGTGGAATATGCCAGCGTCCAGATTATAACCTCTAGCAGGTGGAATGCCATTTTTTACAGCATCCTATCCATCTGTCCCATACCAGGCTGCAGACTGATGCCATGTGGCCCCAGACCATGCTCTCACAGCTGGGGATCTTCCAACCCTAGGGCCCCTCCACAGTTGGCTTCGACCTAGTTCAGCATTAAAATATCATTTAGAAGGAAAGTGTTTTCTTAAATCAAAAAGATGCTGAGGGAAATTGATTTGTCTCTACCTCACTTTCCAACTGCAACCTAGAAATATGAAGGACATTCACCATTGCAGGGCTCATAATGTACAATAGAAGTTGATTAGGAAAATACTTATTTATTAGCAACCCCTTATGAACAAGAACACTGCGTCCTGTTTATCTCCTCTGCCTCCCAGTCAGTGTTTGGTGGCGGTGCTATCAGAGGAGTTGATGGAAAATAACTCTTCAGCTGTGATATAGCTGACAGAGACCGTACACTCAGTACTGTTTCAACTGTCAATAATTATACATCAGGTCCTGTGAGGGGACTGATAATTAGTTCAGTTATTGTCAGGCGCTGAGCATCCACAACACTCTAACATAGCTGTATAAAGGTTCATATCAGTGTTATAACTGTTCACAGAAGTGCCACAGACAGGGTGGTGGTTAGTCCAGTTAGTGTGACTCATGTATCTGAAGGTTCATATCACTGCTGTAACCGTGACTAGATCTGCAACAGACATGTGTACAGTCATTTGTAGTAAAGCCAGGCTGGAGCATATGGTTGGTGTGTGTTGATGGCTGTAAGGCTAGTCATTAGTTCAATTAGAGAATGTGAATGTCCCCATTGATTGACCTCCACATCACACTTTTCATTACTAAATGAGAGACATACACTACCGTTCAAAAGTTTGGGATCACTTAGAAATGTCCTTGTTTTTGGAATAATTTTTTTTTTTTAAATATTCCATTAAAATAACATAACATTTATCAGAAATATAGTGTAGACATTGTTAATGTTGTAAATGACTATTGTAGCTGGAAACGGCTGATATTTAATGGAATATCTACATAGGCGTACAGAGGCCCAATATCAGCAACCATCACTCCTGTGTTCCAATGGCACCTTGTGTTAGCTAATCCAAGTGTATCATTTTAAAAGGCTAATTGATCATTAGAAAACCCTTTTGCAATTATTTTTGCACAGTTGAAAACTGTTAAAGAAGATTAAAGAAGCAATTTATCTGGCCTTCTTTAGACTAGTTGAGTATCTGGAGCATGTGGGTTCGATTACAGGCTCAAAATGGCCAGAAACAAAGAACTTTCCTCTGAAACTTCATCAGTCTATTCTTGTTCTGAGAAATGAAGGCTATTCCATGCGATGAATTGCCAATAAACTGAAGATCTCATACAAGACTTTATACTACTCCCTTCACAGAACAGCGCAAACTGGCTCTAACCAGAATAGTGGGAGGCCCCGGTGCACAACTGAGTAAGAGGAGAAGTACATTAGAGTGTCTCGTTTGAGAAACAGACGCCTCACAAGTCCTCAACTGGCAGCTTCATGAAATAAATAAAACACCAGTCTCAACGTCAACAGTGAAGAGGCGACTCCAGGATGCTGGACTTCTAGGCAGAGTTGCAAAAAAAAAGCCATATCTCAGACTGGCCAAGAATAATAAAAGATTAAGATGGGCAAAAGAACAGAGACACTGGCCAGAGGAAGATTGGAAAAAAAGTGTTATGGACAAACTAATCTAAGTTTGATGTAATTAGAACACAAAGAAGAACATTCGTGAGACGCAGAAAAAATTGAAAGATGTTGGAGGAGTGCTTGACCCCATCTGTTAAGCATGGTGTAGGCAATGTGATGGTCTGGGAGTACTTTGGTGGTGGTAAAGTGGGAGATTTGTACAGGGTAAAAGGGATCTTGAAGAAGGAAGGCTATCATTCCATTTTGTAACGCCATGCCATACCCTGTGGACGGCGCTTAATTAGAGCCAATTTCCTCCTACAACAGGACAGTGACCCAAAGCACAGCTCCAAACTATGCAAGAACTAGTTAGGGAAAAAACAGTCAGCTGGTATTCTGTCTATAATGGAGTGGCCAGCACGGTCACCGGATCTCAACCCTTTTGAGCTGTTGTATGGGGCAGCTTGACCGTATGGTACGTAAGAAGTGCCCATCAAGCCAATCCAACTTGTGGGAGGTGCTTCAGGAAGCATGAGGTGAAATTTCTTTGGATTACCTCAACAAATTGCAAACTAGAATGCCAAAGGTCTGCATGGCTGTAATTGCTGCAAATGGAAGATTCTTTGATGGAAGCAAAGTTTGAAGGACACAAATATTATTTCAATTTAAAATCATTATTTATAACCTTGTCAACGTCTTGACTATATTTCCTATTCATTTTGCAACTCATTTCATGTATGTTTTCATGGAAAACAAGGACATTTCTAAGTGACCCCGAACTTTTGAACGGTAGAATATATGGAGGCATGGAGGACAGAGGGATGGAGAGAAGAAATGAGGGGTTCATGGGGGTCTGGCTGTCCCTGTCAGAGTGGTCTCTACAGCACAATACAGCTCAATGTTGTCAATGAGTACCCAGCCTCTCTCTCTCTCTCTCTCTCTCTCGCTCTCTTTCTCTCGCTCTCTCTCTCGCTCTCTCTCTCTCTCACTCTCTCACTTTTTGTTTGAGTGCATCTGTATGCTGTAATGTGATGGTGTGTGTGTGTGTCTCACTCACTGTGTGTGTCCGTGTTTCTCCCATCTCCAGGGAAGCTGGCGCTAAGAACTGGGACACCGAGGGCTGCCAAACACTCACGTCTGCCGCCGTCCACACTAAATGCCTGTGCAGCAGGATCTCAACCTACGCTGTGCTAGCGCAACAAGCTAAAGACCCGGTGAGTCACATTTCCAGCTCTACTCGATTGCACTGGGGCTAACGCTAATTGGAGCCAACAAGCTAATGCGATAGGGTGTTGGCATGTGGATATGTACAAGGTAGACTTAGGGTTACTTTGATTTGAACAGTCAACTCAGAAAGGGAGATGAATGAAATTCACTTACTATCCTCAAGGTTTAAGATAGGACATAAACAACTGTATAAGTCACAGTTGAAATAAATACAGCTGTAAAATACAGTTGAAATAAATACAGCTGTGACATCTGTACAACAGTCTTCTAAAATGTAATGGAGAATCTCCATTGGAATAGATTTTTAATCTAGGACTAGGCTTTATCTGTGGCCAGGAATCAAGCCGTAAGAGTTTTTGAGAGAGTGGATTTGTTGAAATCATACGACTAAAGATGCTGCCAGTCCCAAGACCACAGCAAAAATACATTTCATTTATCTGACTTTCATTTATCTGCATGTGCAGCGCTTACATTTAGCCTCACAATGACGTGTTTCACCATTTTCCTTTCAGGACAACCAGGGGCACAAGTAGAACACGAACAGCTGCATTCATTGACAAATAGCAATGTAAAAACAAGTTCTCACAAAGCAAAAAAAATGATACAAATTAATTTAGATGGAAGCTGTAAGTACAGAAATTTGCTCACTGGGAAAGGAATATCCAACTAATCAGTGACAACTGTGTGCAGTTTGGAGTTTGTGACAGAAACTACAGTATGTGAGCGCATTATAGACACTATGTCCTGTGATTTCCTATGATCTTCTATACAGAAGAGCCCCTTACAGTATTATAGACACTATGTCCTGGGATTTCCTATAATCTTCTATACAGAAGACCCCTCACCTTCTAACAACTCGTGTGTAGCTTGTGAGCTTCATCGAGCAAAACATGTTACAGTCTCAGCTTTTCATAGATCGCTTTTAGTCATTTGTAGCTCAAACCATTCTCAATCTGCAGATGTTTTTGTAAAAAGGGCCCGGCCCCAGGTCCCTTCAGGATCTGCCCTTGTCTCACAAACACCACTGTAGCCCAGCCCCCGCTATGCACACATACTAATGGTTGGTATCTACGGACATAGAAGAAATACACGTCTGTAGCTCAAACACAATGGTTCAAATGGATTAGAAGTCCAAAACGCGCCAGCGTTACGGCGGGACACATTGGGTTAATAAGTAAGCTAGTTTGTTTAGATAAGATATGGAAGGTTGGCTCATTAGTTGATTATGGGAGAACTGGGCTGCGCTCATCGGTAAGCACAGCACAGAGCTCATTAGCTAATTATCTAACCAATGTTTAGTCACTGTTCAGTCCGACCGTGGGGAAGAACAAGAAGCCAACCAGTAGAACGATAGGGGGTGTAAAGGAAAAGTGCATTATAGTAATGCTCCATCCTTGGATTAGCTCAAATGTGCTTTATAGATGGGATCTTAGTTCAGTTCACGGCTGCTCTATCCTTGTTGGGCTGGGCAAGCAAACAGCTATCATTATTAGAGACATTGGGAGCCACTTTCCTTATAGTATGAACTATGACATTTAGGGTTCAGGTGTGTCTCAAAGCCAGCTTGGGTGTGTTGGTTGGTGTATGAGTTCAGCTGTGTATTTCCGTGTTAACATGCACAGGCATGCCTGGGTACTGTATGTGTCTGCATGTTGGGTGTGTGTGTGTGTGTGTGTGTGTGTGTGTGTGTGTGTGTGTGTGTGTGTGTGTGTGTGTGTGTGTGTGTGTGTGTGTGTGTGTGTGTGTGTGTGTGTGTGTGTGTGTGTGTGTGTGTGTGTGTGTGAGCGAGGGCGTGTGTTCTTTTGTGTCTGCGTGCATGTGTGTGCTTACTGTAGCCTCCAGCGTGTGTAACTGCTGTATAATTCTAAATAGAGCAGTGACCGTGGCTATGACGTGAGCAGAGCAGGCTTTTAGCGGTGATTAATGTATTGAGCCACTCTCCTCTGCTTTATGTGTGCCACTACTAATGGACCCGCTAGGACCCCTAACTCTAGCAGCTAAACACGCCTATATCCACTGACCTTTAACCTGCTCTCTTCTTCTAGCCAGCCTGTCCCATCACTCTGTGATGTCACCCTCTCTTAAGCATCCTTCTCTCTCTCTCTCTCTCTCTCTAATTCAACTCAAAGGGATTTATTGGCATGGGAAACATATGTTTACATTGCCAAAGTAAGTGAAATGTTCCAAAAGTTCAAAAATAATAGACATTTTAAATATCATATTATGTCTATATGCAGTGTTGTAACAATGTGAAAATAGTTAGTCTCTCTCTATGCTCTTTCTATCTTCCTGTCCCACCTACCCACCAAATATTGTATATCAGGACATCGTAAGGTGTGTGTGTGTGTGTGTGTGTGTGTGTGTGTGTGTGCAGGGGTTTCTTTATGTGAGGAAGATAACGTTTGAAAAGCACTTACTTTCTAGAGTCTCTGTCGGGGTTAACTGCCCTGCTATTCAGCTATGCATATCTCAGATCTCACTATTCTTTACCACACAAATGCATCTGACTCTCTCTGTCTCTCTCTCAATGTGTGTGTGTGTGTGTGTGTGTGTGTGTGTGTCTGTATAATGCAACCCTCACATCTGGGAGGCTTTTATTGATAAGATATACACTGAGTGTACAAAACATTAAGATTACCTGCATTTTCCATGTCACATGCGCTGAATACAACAGGTGTAGACCTTACTGTGAAATGCTAACAAGCCCTTAAACAACAATGCAGTTCAAGAAATGGTAGTAGGTGCCTTTGAACGGGGTATGGTATTAGGTGCCTTTGAACGGGATATGGTAGTAGGTGCCTTTGAACAGGATATGGTAGTAGGTGCCGTTGAACGGGATATGGTAGTAGGTGCCTTTGAACGGGGTATTGTGGTAGGTGCCTTTGAACGGTGTATGGTAGTAGGGACCTTTGAACGGGGTATGGTAGTAGGTGCCGTTGAACAGGATATGGTAGTAGGTGCCGTTGAACGGGATATGGTAGTAGGTGCCTTTGAGCGGGATATGGTAGTAGGTGCCTTTGAACGGGGTATGGTATAGGTGCCTTTGAACGGGGTATGGTAGTAGGTGCCTTTGAACGGGATATGGTTGTAGGTGCCTTTGAACGGGATATGGTAGTAGGTGCCTTTGAACGGGGTATGGTATAGGTGCCTTTGAACGGGGTATGGTAGTAGGTGCCGTTGAACAGGATATGGTAGTAGGTGCCGTTGAACGGGATATGGTAGTAGGTGCCTTTGAGCGGGATATGGTAGTAGGTGCCTTTGAACGGGGTATGGTATAGGTGCCTTTGAACGGGGTATGGTTGTAGGTGCCTTTGAACGGGGTATGGTAGTAGGTGCCTTTGAACACGATATGGTAGTAGGTGCCTTTGAACAGGGTATGGTACTAGGTGCCTTTGAACGGGGTATGGTAGTAGGTGCCTTTGAACGGGATATGGTAGTAGCTGCAATTGAACGGGATATGGTAGTAGGTGCCTTTGAACGGGGTATGGTAGTAGGTGCCTTTGAATGGGGTATGGTAGTAGGTTTCTTTGAACAGGATATGGTAGTAGGTTTCTTTGAACGGGGTATGGTAGTAGGTGCCTTTGAACGGGCTATGGTAGAAGGTGCCTTTGAATGGGGTATGGTAGTAGGTGCCTTTGAACGGGGTATGGTAGTAGGTGCCTTTGAACGGGGTATGGTAGAAGGTGCCTTTGAATGGGGTATGGTAGTAGGTGCCTTTGAAAGGGTTATGGTAGTAGGTGCCTTTGAACGGGGTATGGTAGTAGGTGCCTTTGAACGGGATATGGTAGTAGGTGCCTTTGAACGGGGTATGGTAGTAGGTGCCTTTGAACGGGATATGGTAGTAGGTGCCTTTGAACGGGGTATTGTGGTAGGTGCCTTTGAATGGTGTATGGTAGTAAGTGCCTTTGATCGGGGTATGGTAGTAGGTGCCTTTGAACGGGGCATGGTAGTAGGTGCCTTTGAACGGGGTATGGTAGTAGGTGCCTTTGAACAGGGTATGGTAGTAGGTGCCTTTTAACGGGGTATGGTAGTAGGTGCCTTTGAGCGGGCTAAGGTTAGTAGGTGCCTTTGAACGGGGTATGGTAGTAGGTGCCTTTGAATGGGGTATGGTAGTAGGTGCCTTTGAACGGGGTATGGTAGTAGGTGCCTTTTAACGGGGTATGGTAGTAGGTGCCTTTGAGCGGGCTAAGGTTAGTAGGTGCCTTTGAACGGGATATGGTAGTAGGTGCCTTTGAACGGGGTATGGTAGTAGGTGCCTTTGAACGGGGTATGGTAGTAGGTGCCTTTGAACGGGGTATGGTAGTAGGTGCCTTTGAACGGGATATGGTAGTAGGTGCCTTTGAACGGGGTATGGTAGTAGGTGCCTTTGAACGGGATTTGGTAGTAGGTGCCTTTGAACGGGGCATGGTAGTAGGTGCCTTTGAACGGGGTATGGTAGTAGATTTCTTTGAACGGGGTATGGTAGTAGTTGCCTTTGAACGGGGTATGGTAGTAGGTGCCTTTGAACGGGGTATGGTAGAAGGTGCCTTTGAATGGGGTATGGTAGTAGGTGCCTTTGAACGGGATATGGTAGTAGGTGCCTTTGAAAGGGGCATGGTATTAGGTGCCTTTGAACGGGGAATGGTAGAAGGTGCCTTTGAATGGGGTAAGGTAGTAGGTGCCTTTGAACGGGATATGGTAGTAGGTGCCTTTGAACGGGGTATGGTAGTAGGTGCCTTTGAACGGGATATGGTAGTAGGTGCCTTTGAAAGGGGCATGGTAGTAGGTGCCTTTGATCGGGATATGGTAGTAGGTGCCTTTGAACGGGGTATGGTAGTAGGTGCCTTTGAACATGATATGGTAGTAGGTGCCTTTGAACGGGGTATGGTAGTAGGTGCCTTTGAACGGGGTATGGTAGTAGGTGCCTTTGAACAGGGGATGGGAGTAGGTGCCTTTGAACGGGGTATGGTAGTAGGTGCCTTTGAGCGGGGTATGGTAGTAGGTGCCTTTGAACGGGGGATGGTGGTAGCTGCCTTTGAACGGGGTATGGTGGTAGGTGCCTTTGAACGGGGTATGGTAGTAGGTGCCTTTGAACGGGGTATGGTGGTAGGTGCCTTTGAACGGGGTATGGTGGTAGGTGCCAGGCACAAGACCAACAGAGTTTTAATGGAGTTTTATTGGTATACTTGAGGTGGTGGACTTTAGTTTCACCCATCAGTTTGTTTAGTTGTTTTTACCCCAAAGCTGTCCTGATCCTGAACATATAGGATGTTCCTATTTCCCATACTTCCAAAAGGAACGGACAATAAAAGGGCCGTTCCCATTAGGGACAGGAAATATCCATAATGGTCCTGACCTAAAAGCTGGATCCGTCAACCTCAGACCGCTCTCTGTGCTGTCTGGCCTTCTCCTTTTATGGAATACTATTGACTTTTCTCTTTTCCCAGCATGTGGTCACAAGTGGAATGGGCAAGAATGCCTGGTGACATTTATGAAATGTGTCCTTAGCTGTTAGCGATATGTCATTCAGGACCATTACACCATTAGCCTAGCGCTGATGCCCTGGAGCTAGGGATCAGTGTGTAGAGTTTATTTCCCAGCTAATGTGGTTAATGGAGAGGACACTTTCACCTTGCTATCAGCTGCCCCAACTCAGCAATGTAGAGGGTGTGTGTGTGTGTGTGTGTGTGTGTGTGTGTGTGTGTGTGCGTGTGTGTGTCTGTGTGTATGTGCGTGCGTGCGTGTGTGAGTGCGTGTGTGTGTGTGTGTGTGTGCAGCATGAACGCAGGCCCTGTTCATGCTTGCTTGCATGGCTGCATGTCTCCACGTATGAAGCTACAAATAATATTGGTATTACTCTTTCACTCACTTAACATAACTCAGTTGTCATGTGGTGGCAGTGGACCATCCAAACACACAAAGTGTCACACACATCCACATCCAGACATCCAGGCAGGGTCTGGGTCTTGGAGCAAAGCTTAGCATCCGCAGCCCAGCTTGAGCAGCTTATCCTGGGCCAGAGAGAAGGCGGGCAGGGGGAGGAGGATTAACCACCATGTTTAGTAGAAGAGGGAGGGAGGGAGGGATGAAGGGAGGGATGCAGGGATAGACAGACAGAGAGAGAGAGAGATGGAGGGATTTAGAGGCATTGCTTCCATAATAGGCAGTTTACAGTGGAGCCAGGGATCGCCGGTTAATCGTGTTTACTTCCAACAGCTGGAGAGACCAGTGAGAGGAGGAGGAAGAGAAGAGGGAGAGAGACCAGGGAGAGGGAAAGGAGGGTGAGAGACCAGGGAGTGGGGGTGGAGGAGAGAAGGGAGAGAGAGAGACCAGGGAGAGGGAAAGGAGGGCGAGAGACCAGGGAGGAGGGGGTGGAGGAGAGGAGGGAGAGAGACCAGGGAAAGGGAAAGGAGGGAGAGACCAGGGAGGGGGGGGGGGTGGAGGAGAGGAGGGAGAGAGACCAGGGAGAGGGGGAGGAGAGGGAATGGAGAGAAAGAGACCAGGGAGAGAGGGAGGGGTGAGTTAAGAGAGGAGAGAAAGCTACAATCAGTATCAATGGAAGTTGATTGTGAAGTTTAGTCTGTTTTCCCTCTGGTCCCATTCTCACAGGGATAGTGTGTAGTGAGCTATTCACATTATGGATTTGATCTCCTCCATTAAAAGCCACGGAAATAGGGTGAACCATGGAGTAAAACAGACAGATAGGAGAGAAAGAAAGAGAGGAATCAAGATAGAGGTTGAGAAGGGTATTCAAGGGTTGCACATTTCATCACAATACTGTTTTGAACATTTATTTTAGGGTTGATGCCCAGCTGAGCGTTCTACTCAATGCAGTCTCAATGGGTGCTGAGGATGATATAGTCTAAAATGCATTATTACTGTGGTTTGAAAGCACATTGACATTTCAAAAGGAGGCAAATTTTTTGTAGTAGACGCTTTTGCCGTTGTCATGATGCCTTCAGATGGACTTTAGATGCAGTATAACTTTAGCTACTGTAGCTAGCTAAGATTGAGGGGAGCACTAACATTATCATGATGTCTTCAGATGGACTTTAGATGCAGTATAACTTTAGCTACTGTAGCTAGCTAAGATTGAGGGGAGCACTAACACTATCATTGCTAGCTCTTTCTGACAAACCTTACTGCTGTAGCTCATGGCAACATTGTAATTTCTCTAAATAAATTTGACGACATGATAATGATAGCCACTTTAGCAATGTCATCATATTTCCAGCCCACTATGGTGTAAATGTGACGAAACAGTCAGAGTTTTTTGGGGCATTAACCATCAGTCAGACATCAATATGCTTCATCAGTCAGATGTCAATATGCTGCGTCAGTCAGACGTCAATATGCTGCGTCAGTCAGATGTCAATATGCTGCGTCAGTCAGATGTCAATATGCTGCGTCAGTCAGATGTCAATATGCTGCGTCAGTCAGATGTCAATATGCTGCGTCAGTCAGATGTCAATATGCTGCGTCAGTCAGATGTCAATATGCTGCGTCAGTCAGATGTCAATATGCTGCGTCAGTCAGACGTCAATATGCTGCGTCAGTCAGATGTCAATATGCTGCGTCAGTCAGACGTCAATATGCTGCGTCAGTCAGATGTCAATATGCTGCGTCAGTCAGATGTCAATATGCTGCGTCAGTCAGATGTCAATATGCTGCGTCAGTCAGATGTCAATATGCTGCGTCAGTCAGATGTCAATATGCTGCGTCAGTCAGATGTCAATATGCTGCGTCAGTCAGATGTCAATATGCTGCGTCAGTCAGATGTCAATATGCTGCGTCAGTCAGATGTCAATATGCTGCGTCAGTCAGATGTCAATATGCTGCGTCAGTCAGATGTCAATATGCTGCGTCAGTCAGATGTCAATATGCTGCGTCAGTCAGATGTCAATATGCTGCGTCAGTCAGATGTCAATATGCTGCGTCAGTCAGATGTTAATATGCTGCGTCAGTCAGATGTCAATATGCTGCGTCAGTCAGATGTCAATATGCTGCGTCAGTCAGACGTCAATATGCTGCGTCAGTCAGATGTCAATATGCTGCGTCAGTCAGATGTCAATATGCTGCGTCAGTCAGATGTCAATATGCTGCGTCAGTCAGATGTCAATATGCTGCGTCAGTCAGATGTCAATATGCTGCGTCAGTCAGACGTCAAAATGCTGCGTCATCTGTAGAATGTTGATAAGAATGGCAACGACGGAGGTGTAACCATGAATAGAGAGAGAGACAGAGAAGGAGAAATGGAAAGGAATGGTTGATTGGCTGACGAGGAATGATGGAGAGGATGTGAGGAGGAAAATTGCCAGAAGCTCCACCCTTCTGGACGTGTGAAGGACGGATGCATTGAAATGTCTGGTGTATGTGTCTATGTGAATTGTGCCTGTGTGTGTGTGTGTGTGTGTGTGTGTGTGTGTCAACATTCAGCCATGGAACCTTAGGAGGATTAGCAGATAAAACAGATCCGGAGATACTGTCATACACACACACACACACACACACACACACGCACAACTGACACAGACACACACACACACACACACACACAAACACACACACACTGACAAACACACACACGTCCATAGTCAAAGCTGAGTCTTGCCCCTGAGGACGGACCTGCCCTGCATGTTAAGAGTGTCTGTAGCAAGCAGTCTGAAGGACAAACACTCCTCTCTGGGAATGTGTGTGTGTGTGTGTGTGTGTGTGTGTGTGTGTGTGTGTGTGTGTGTGTGTGTGTGTGTGTGTGTGTGTGTGTGTGTGTGTGTGTGTGTGTGTGTGTGTGTGTGTGTGTGTGTGTGTGTGATTGTGTGTGTGTGTTGCAGGCTTGGCTTCATGGTGGGGTTTTGCATTGGCTCATAGTGATAGATAGAGTGCTTACCAACCAGCTACAGTATATCATGCTAACCTTCCACCTCATCCCTGCCAATAAAACAACACCACTCTGTGATTACAGTCCTGATGACTTTTATCATTGCCTTTTAATGAGTTCTGATGTCTCCCTGGGATATTGGCATGTTGATCTCCAGCATTAAGGGATAGTCCACTACAAAATTATATGACACAAAATGCATCATTATCATCATCACAGTTTTTGCTCTGTACTGAAAGTGCTTGAAAATTTGCTGACGTGTGTGAATTGTTGACGTGTGTGTGATTTGCTGACGTGTGTGAATTTATACGTGTGCTTTCTTACATGTGTCAATGTGTGTGTGTGTGTGTGTGTGTGTGTGTGTGTGTGTGTGTGTGTGTGTGTGATGGTCTAGCTATTGGCTCAAACACACACACACACACACACACACACACACACACACTAAGCTGTAAACAATCTGTATCTTGGACCTGACCCACAACAGAGTAATCAAACAGAATCACTCCTCTTCATTCTCTCTTTTCTATCTACTGATTGCTCCTTTCTCTCTCTGCCTGGTCAATTATTTTCTCTTTGTAAAAGAGAGTTTAGAACTATATCTCTTTCTCTCTCTCTATCTGTCTTTCTGTTCTCTCTCTCTTTTTCTGTTAGTTTTTCATTTTCAATTTTTTTTAAATTGCATTCTAGTTTGCTCTGTTTTTTTTCTTTCCAATGTGTCAAGTAATTATCTTTTAGTTTTCTCATGATTTGGTTGGCTGTAATCTAATCTCTCTGTCTGTCTTTCTGTTCTCTCTCTCTCTCTCTCTCTCTCTCTGAGGCTCAGGCTATATACATATTTGTCTGTCAATCTGACTCTAACTCTCTGGATATGAACACAGTACGAACACTAAATTAGTGTCAGACATCATGGGTTACAACACACTCTCACACTCACACTCCCAGGCCGGACTCTCTCTATCTTCTTCTCTATCTTTCTCTCTCTTTCTTGTGCTTTTGTCTCTCTTCTTCTCACTTTTCTCTCTCTCTCTCTCTCTCTTTCTCTCTCTCTCTCTCTCTCTCTCTCTCTCTATATATTCTCTCTCTTCTCTCAACACAGTAAGAAACCATTGAATTCCAAAACGTCAACCTCATGAAAGCCATTAAAGGCTTAAACAAAACAATTCAATTGAATTCACGTATTTTCCTTTTCAAAGACAGCCTTATTTGTCATGTCTTGTCCAGCTCTTTTTTCATGTTTTTTTATAGGTTACACTCTGCTTTCTCAAAATACTACTTAGCCTATCAGGGGACATGTTTCAGCTAACCATACTGTATAACATGTATACAGTTTACACAACTACAGCTGCAGTGCACTGCAACACCATCTTCAGGATCTCATTATCTAAGTCCCATATGGGCTCTGGTCAAGTGTAGTGCACGATATAGGGAATAGGGTGACATTTGGGACACAAACCTAAGTGTTCACATAGAGTAAATAAAGCTCAACAGACAGAGTGTAGACTGTAAAGAGATGAAAGAATGGTCTTAATCAGCTGATCCACTACAGGTCAGATGTATAGTTGTGTTATCCATATCGGACTACGGACAAGAGATCACTCTCAACATCGAAGATCAACAAACCTTGCTGACCTGACTAGATAGAGGTAGACGTACGACACAGACTGCATCCCATTCCTTTAACAGTGAACTACTTTTGACCAGACCCATAGTGCTCATTTGGGATGTGTACATAGAAAGAGTCATAAAATGGAGTCAGCATGTTGGGTGGGACAGATAGGAAGATGTGCAGATGGAGTGAGTGTGAAAATGGAGACAGCATATTGGATGGGACAGGTTGGAAGGTGTGCAGATGGAGAGAGTGTGAAAATGGAGACAGCATATTGGATGGGACAGGTAGGAAGATGTGCAGATGGAGAGAGTGTGAAAATGGAGACAGCATATTAGATGGGACAGGTAGGAAGATGTGAAGATGGAGAGAGTGTGAAAATGGAGACAGCATATTGGATGGGACAGGTAGGAAGATGTGCAGATGGAGAGAGTGTGGAAATGGATTCAGCATATTGGATGGGACAGGTTGGAAGGTGTGCAGATGGAGAGAGCGTGAAAATGGAGTTGATGAATGATCTGTGACTCAGACTATAAGGGCCAGAGACATTTTATTAACCCTCTATTTCTGTACCCCTCCCCTATCCCCCCCCCCACCACCCCTTTCTCTCTCTCTCTCTCTCTCTGTGCAGGAAATGGGTCCGTCCAGTATGCCCTCTGTACCCCTCATGGTGGGCTGTGGGGTCTCCTGCAGTGCTCTGCTTATCCTGTTGCTCATCTATGCTGCCTTCTGGAGGTGAGCAAACACAAACACACACACATACACACAAACACAAACACAAACAAACACACACTTTCTCTCACACCGTCACACACAAAAACAACCACTTTCTCTGGAACTCACATGCACACACACACACACATACACACACACACACAAAAACACACACTTTCTCTGGAACACGCACACACAAAAAAAAACATACACTTTCTCTCGAACACACAACCACACACACACACACACACACGCACACGCATGAAAAAAACAACTTTCTCTGGAACACAACCACACATCGCTGCATGGGGCTACACCCCCCGAGTCACTGCCAGTCTTCACAAATCTATTTCTGGGCTGTTAGAGGAGGCCTGTTTCTGCAGACTCTTACCATAAGAGATTAAGCCAGGGGGAGAAAATCCCGGGTTGGCTCGACAGTGGAGCAGTCCACTCCAAAACTCCAATTAGGCCTAATGGAGAACCAATGGGCGAAGGCATAGCCAGACTCTCAGACTGGGGAGATTAATTGTGTGTGAGAGAGAGGGGGGGGGGGGGTATGGAGAGTGACATCAGTGGTAGACAAGGAGGGAGAGAGAGAGATCATGAAGGAGGGACAGAGAGCGAGAGACTGTGATGGAGGGATGGAGAGGGGGGAGAGAGAGTGACCGTGAAGGAGGGATGGATAGAGAGAGAGATTGTGAAGGAAGAACGGAGAGATAGAGGGAGAGAGAGAGATTGTGAAGGAGGGATGGAGAGAGAGAGGGAGAGAGAGAGATTGTGAAGGAGGGATGGCGAGAGGAGGAGAGAGATCGACTATGAAGGAGAGATGGAGAGAGAGCGAGAGAGAGAGAGAGAGAGATTGTGAAGGAAGAACGGATAGAGAGAGGGAGAGAGAGAGATTGTGAAGGAAGAATGGAGAGAGGGAGGGAGAGAGAGAGATTGTGAAGGAAGGATGAGAGAGGGAGAGATTGTGAAGGAAGAATGGGGAGAGAGAGGGAGAGAGAGATTGTGAAGGGGGGATGGAGAGAGGGAGAGATTGTGAAGGAAGAACAGTAGGCTGATCCAGAGCAGATGGCAGGTATCCTAGTGGTTAGAGCCTAGTGGTTAGAGTCTAGTGGTTAGAGCCTAGTGGTTAGAGCCTAGTGGTTAGAGCCTAGTGGTAAAAGCCTAGTGGTTAGAGCCTAGTGGTTAGAGTCTAGTGGTTAGAGCCTAGTGGTTAGAGCCTAGTGGTTAGAGCCTAGTGGTAAAAGCCTAGTGGTTAGAGCCTAGTGGTTAGAGTCTAGTGGTTAGAATCTAGTGGTTAGAGTCTAGTGGTTAGAGTCTAGTGGTTAGAGTCTAGTGGTTAGAGCCTAGTGGTTAGAGTCTAGTGGTTAGAGTCTAGTGGTTAGAGTCTAGTGGTTAGAGTCTAGTGGTTAGAGCCTAGTGGTTAGAGTCTAGTGGTTAGAGTCTAGTGGTTAGAGTCTAGTGGTTAGAGTCTAGTGGTTAGAGTCTAGTGGTTAGGGCCTAGTGGTTAGAGTCTAGTGGTTAGAGTCTAGTGGTTAGAGCCTAGTGGCTAGAGTCTAGTGGTTAGAGCCTAGTGGTTAGAGCCTAGTGGTAAAATCCTAGTGGTTAGAGCCTAGTGGTTAGAGCCTAGTGGTTAGAGTCTAGTGGTTAGAGTCTAGTGGTTAGAGCCTAGTCGTTAGAGCCTAGTGGTTAAACCCTAGTGGTAAGAGCCTAGTGGTTAGAGCCTAGTGGTTAGAGCCTAGTGGTTAGAGCCTAGTGGAAAAAGCCTAGTGGTTAGAGCCTAGTGGTTAGAGCCTAGTGGTTAGAGTTTTGGGCCAGTAACCGAAAGGTTGCTAGATCGAATCCCCGAGCTAAACAAGGCAGTTAACCCACTGTTCCTAGACCGTCATTGTAAATAAGAATTTGTTCTTTACTGACTTGCCTAGTTAAAGAAAGGTCAAATTAAAATGAACACATGACCATGTTCAGGAAAGGAATCAGTCCATCAGTTCAACTTCATCGCTTCACATTTTGTTTCCCCTCTTTCCTCCTTCCTTCTTTCTCTTCTTCTTTTCATTCTTTCTGCGTGTCTTTCTCTTTGTCTCTCAGGTATATCCGTTCAGAGAGGTCTATCATCTTGGTCAATTTTTGTCTCTCCATCCTGGCCTCCAACATCTTGATACTGGTTGGACAGTCCCAGACACTCAGCAAGGTGAGAACAGGACACACACACGCACACGCACACACACAAACACACACACACGCAAACATGCACGCACACACAACGGCCGTCAATTCAGTTATAGTCATGTTACACATTGTACTGTTGTTTATCTGTTCTAGTAGATTATTTTGAAGAGCCTCAATCAGGTGTCAAAACTATTTTAGGTAGATTACTACTCACCTCTGCTCTGTCAACTGTTGTTGTTGATTATCACTCCTACATTCTCATTCCTTTATCTGTTTCTTCTTTCCTACACCTTCATCACTGTCTGTCACTCTGTCACTATCCCTCTCCCTCACCATCTCTCTCTTGTCCTCTCTCCTCCCTCACCCTCACTCTCTCTACAGGGCCTGTGTACTGTGACTGCTGCTTTCCTTCATTTCTTCTTCTTGGCATCGTTCTGCTGGGTACTGACAGAGGCGTGGCAGTCTTACCTGGCTGTGATTGGCAAGATGAGGACACGCCTCATACGCAAACGCTTCCTGTGCCTGGGCTGGGGTAGGTACACACACACACAGGCATGCACAAACATAAACACACACATAAACCCACACAAACATATCTCAACCATACAGGGTCTGCATACTGGAATAAAGGTGAAAGTTCACAATAACTTCCATCTTCCCATCCACATACATTAGGTGGAGAAATGATTCTGATCGTTTTAATTCTGTCACACTGCACAGTCAGTCAGTGTCCTGTTGAATGCGTCTCCTGTACAACAACCTCATGCCTTGCTAAAGGAGATGACAGAGGATAAGAAATGCTATTGGATAACATCTCCTCTGACAGAGGCAAGATCCAGGGAGATAGAACCTAGCAATTACAAGCAATGGAATCCCTGCTCCCATTCATCCCCTGTTCTTATCCCTTATGCATCCACCTATCTGATCCATTAAGTCACTGATGCCCTTAACGGATATAGAGTCCCAAATGACACCTTATTCCCTATTTAGTACTCTATATTTGACAATATTCCATCTTTAGTGCACTACTTTTGACCAGGGGGTTATGGTCAAATGTAGTGAACTAAATTAGGAATAGGGTGCCATTTGGGATTTAGACATAGCAATGCTGGGATGTATGAATGCCATAAAGTCACATAGATTGAGAAAACATGAAACAGTATTAAAGGGAGGGAGGGAGGGAGGGAGGCAGGGAGTGTGGGGGGGAGGGAGGGAGGGAGATAGATGAGAACAACTTATCAGGGATACGTCCCTAGATGTTGCAATTTTAACTCGAATACTGATCGAAATCAGTCACCATGACAACGGCAGATTGTGCAGAGTCGTGAGGGAGTGTGTGTGATGTGTGTTTGTGTTTGAAAAGGCATCATATTTATGTAACGTTAGCACCCCACCCAGCCACACCACATCTCTTTTTGTAATGTGTGATTTTCTAATTGCAGTTCATTTGCTGGCATTGTCACAGCTTTGTTAATTACATTAATATTTCAGTCATACTCATTACGGACCCAGCATCATTTTTTGACACACACACAAACAATTTCTCTATCTCACTCACAAACATATGCTCATGCACAAACACACACACACACACACACACACACACACACACACACGCACACGCACACGCACGCACACACACACACACACACACACACACACACACACACACACACACACACACACACACACACACACTGGTTCAAGGAAGCACAATGCATCACAGAAGAAAATCCTCTTGTCGTAGAGTGAGATGAAAACAGCAGGCACTGGACAGGGACCCTACGGAGTATGTTAACCAAGGCTGTAATACCCTTAGTAGTGAACTCTGATCCTTACTAGGCCTACTTCTCCTGCCTCGGGCTAGTCCCTGTTACATCCCTAGATACATCCATTAACTAAGAGAGAGTGACTAGAGGAGGTAAGTCCCCATTATGTCCATGTGTATTTCAGTCTACAGTCACACGTTACATGTCCGAGTTAAATTACAGTACATTTTCTTGGTCTAACTGAATTTCAGTGTTGCAAAATAGCACATTGTGTTGATGTATTGTCAAGAGGATACATCTATTCTCTTGCTGATATATATTTGTTCTTCTATCATCCTCTCCTCCTATCATCCTATCTCCCCCATCATCCTCTCCTCTTATCATCTCTCTCCCTATCATCCTCTCTCCCCATCATCCTCTCTCCCCATCATCCTCTCTCCCTATCATCCTCTCCTCCCATCATCCTCTCTCCCCCATCACCCTCTCCACTTATCATCCTATCTCCCCCTATCATCCTTTCCTCTTATCATCCACTTCTTTAATCATCCTCTCATCCTATCATCCTCTCTCCCCATCATTCTCCCATCATCCTATCTCCCCATATCATCCACTCTCCCCTATCATCCTCTCCTCCTATCTCCCCCATCATCCTCTTCCCGTATCATCATCTCTCCCCCTATCATCCTCTTGCCCATCATCCTCTATCCCCATCATCCTCTCCCCCTATCATCCTCTCCTCCTATCATCCTGTCCTCCTACCATCCTCTCTCACTATCCTCATAGCATCCTCTCTCCCCATTATCCTCCTGTCATCCTATCCCCCCTATCATCCTCTCCTCCTATCATCCTCTCCTCCTATCATCCTCTCTCCCCATCGTCCTCCCATCATCCTATCTCCCCATATCATCTTCCCTCCCCATCATCCTCTCCTCCTATCTCCCCCATCATCCTCCTATCATCCTATCTCCCCATATCATCCTCTCTCCCCATCATCCTCTCCTCCTCTCCTTCTATCTCCCCCTATCATCCTCTCTCCCATCATCCTCTCTCCCCATCATCCTCTACCCTACCATCATCTCCTGCTACCATCCTCTCCTCCCATCATCCTCTCCTCCTATTATCCTCTCCTCCTATGATTCTCTCTCCCCATCATCCTCTCCTCCTTTCATCCTCTCCCCCTATCATCCTCTCTCCCCATCATCCTCTCCTCCTATCATCCTCTCTCCCTATCATCCTCTCCTCCTAACATTCTCTTCTCCTATCATCCTCTCTCCCTATCATTCTCTCTCCCTATCATCCTATATCCCTATCATCCTCTCTCCCCATCACCCTCTCCTCCTCTCATCCTGTCTACCTGCTGCTTGTATTTCTATCATTAGTATTTTTCCTGTGTATGTCTCTCTATATCTTTCATTCTCTCCCTTCTTCCTTCTGTCTTGCTTCCTCTCTCCCTCCCTCGCTCCTGCTCCCGCTTCCCTCTCTCTCTCTCTCTCTCTCTCTCTCTCTCTCACTCACTCAATCACTTACTCACTCACTCACTCACTCACTCACTCTCTCAATTCAATCAATATCAATGAGCTTTATTGGCATGGGAAACATATGTTTGCATTGCCTAAGCAAGTGAAATAGATAATACATCTCTCTCTCTCTTTCTCTCTTAGGTCTCCCAGCCCTGGTGGTTGCTGTGTCAGTAGGTTTCACTAGAGCCAGAGGTTACGGTACACCCAGCTAGTGAGTACACACCTATGACCTGTGACGTCTTAACTCCATACCCAACATGGCTTTTCATCATTAGCACTCTGTGTTTCTGAGTATGGTACTGTGATTTGCAGTGCACTTTTCAATGGTAACTGAGAATTAACATGCATGTATACCTATTGATTATAGAAGAATATAACTTCCAAATGCCCCATTAGCTTAGTTCAGCTGTCGTACCCCATCAGAACACAATGTTTGTTAACAATGTAAATGTAAACAAGCGCTGTATAGCCTCAAACCACGGTTATACTTTTTATATCATGGGTGGTCAGTCCTTGTATCCATAGCTCTGTCTATGAATTTGAGAGTGGTTACGGATACACACACACCACACACAAATAGACTGCAGCTGTAAACTTTTAACTCTTCACATACAGTATTTTAAAGAGCCAGGGAAGAGGCTTTTACAGCACGAGCAGACGACCCTGCATGACCTTGGATCTAGACCAAGGTCTTGAACTCCACTGTACAAAAACTCCCACGTTTCCATTTACCCTGCACTTTAGAGACTCAAAGATCAAGGATATCAACAAGTTGTGTATGGTCATGTGACTTGCAGTGCACTTTGGGTCATATATACAGGGCCTTCAGAAAGTTCACACCCCGTGACTTTTTCCACATGTTGTTGTGTTACAGACGGAATAAAAAATGTCCTAGACTGGCCTACACTGCTCTACACTGGCCTACACTTGCCTACACTGCTCTACACTGGCCTACACTGCTCTACACTGGCCTACACTGGCCTACACTGACCTACACTGGCCTACACTGCTCTACACTGGCCTACACTGCTCTACACTGGCCTACACTGGCCTACACTGGCCTGACCCATAATGTCAAAGTGGAATTATGTTTTTAGATTTTTCTACAAATTAATACAAAATTAAAAGCTCAAATGTCGAGCCAATAAGTAGCCAACCCCTTTTTTATGACAAGCCTAAATACGTTTAGTAAACATTTGCTTAACAAGTCACATAATAAGTTGCATGGACTCATTATGCAATAATAGTGTTTAATATGATTTTTGAATGACTACCTCATCTCTGCATCCCACACGTACAAATATCCCTCAGTCATGCAGTGAATTTCAAACACTGGTCCAACCACAAAGATCAGGTAGGTTTTACAATTCCTCGCTAAGAAGGGAACCTATTGGTAGATTGGTTAAAAAAAAAAAGCTTTAATTGAATTTTCTTTAAGCATAGTTATTAATTACACTGTGGATGGTGTATCAATACACCCAGTAACTACAAAGATACAGGCTTCCTTCCTAACTCAGTTGCCGGAGAGGAAGGAAACCGCTCAGGGATTTCACCATGATGAAATGGTAACTTTAAAAGAGCGACAGAGTTGAATGGCTTTGATAGGAGAAAACTGAGAATAGTTCAACAACATTGTAGTTACTTCACAATACTAACCTAAATGGCAGAGTGAAAAGGTGGAAGCCTGTACAGAATAAAACATTTCAAAACATGCATCCTGTTTGCAGTTAGGTACAAAAGTAAAACTGCAGAAAAGGTGACTAAGAAATGTACGTTATGTTCTGAATACAAAGCATCATGTTTGGTGTGAATCCAACAGAACACATCACTGAGTACCACTCTTCATATTTTCAAGCATGGTGGCGGCTGCATCATGTTATCGGGTATGCTTGTCATCGGCAATGACTAGGGAGTTTTTTGGGGATAAAAAGAAATGGAATAGTGCTTAGCACAGGCAAAATCCTAAAGGAAAACCTTGTTCAGTCTGTTCCAACAGACACTGGAAGACAAATTCACCTTTCAGCAGGACAATAACCTAAAACACAAGGCCAAATATACACTGGAGTTGCTTATCAAGATGACATTAAATGTTCCTGAGTGGCCTAGTTACAGTTTGAACTTAAATCAACTTGAAAATCTATGGCAAGACTTGAAAATGGCTGTCTAGCAATGACGAACAACCAACTTGACAGAGCTTGAAGAATTTAGAAAATAATAATGTGCCAATCTTGTACAATCCAGGTGTGCAAGGCTCTTAGAGACTTACCCAGAACGACTCACAGCTCTAATCACTGCCAAAAGGTGATTCTAACATGTATTATTGACTCAGGGGTGTGAATACCTTTGTAAATGAGATATTTACGTATTTCATTATTAATACATTTGCATACATTTCTAAAACATGTTTTGACTTTGTCATTATCAGGTATTGTGTGTAGATGAGAGTCAAAAAATATATTTTATATGTTTTGAATTCAGGCTGTAACACAACAAAATGTTAAATGAGTCAAGGGGTATGAATGTTAATCCCCTAAGTAAATACAGGTTTTAATTGCCTGTATTGGAAGTCTTAGGTACCCCTAAAGACAAATAGCAAAGTGGTTCTCACACATAGGTCCTAGTCATTAAACACAGACTAAAATACATTTGACAGAACAGGGCTTATGCGCTAAAGAAGTTTTACATTCATAATAATGCTTTTTTCTCTCTCTCTTAATTTAGTTGTTGGCTGTCCTTGGAAGGCGGGCTTCTCTATGCCTTTGTCGGTCCTGCAGCCGTCATCGTATTGGTGGGTACCCACTTTTATCCCTGTTCTCATTGGTCATTCTGGCTCTCTGTCGGCAGGCTTGTCCCGCCTCTGAACTTATCATCCTCCCTTTAGCTATTTGTTATGCCTGTCGTACAGATCAGAAAGGGGTCAGAACTGCATATGGTTTAGATGGCCCCTGAGGGTTGACATACCGTAGCAACCTTTTTACCACTCTAGGTCCTCATCAGGCTCCCATCACTGGAGGACAGGGGGAAGATAAACACCACAAAGTCATTTATTTGTTAATTTGCCACTAGCGGTTTCTTTCAGAGTTACCCGTGTCAGACAAATATGGAAGAGAACATTCACAGAGAAAGCATTCTCCAATGTGCCACTACACAATCCTATCTCCTAGCTGTCTCTTTACATTCTACCGTGCCTCACTGGCATCCCTATGTTGAGGGCTAAACATGATTTACTTGTGAATTGTTTGACTAACTGTGTTCTGGTACCCTCCTTCAGCCTTTTCATCATTTGCAGCCTTTTCAACCTTTCCAAGGTTTCCATTACTGTAAAGCATGAGTTCACTTCTTTAGGCATAGATACAGTATATTTATCGGAGTCAATACAGTACTAAGAGAAAATCGTATAGATGTGTCACGGCTTTCTTCCTGGGAAGGAGAGGCGGATCGAAACGCAGCGTGGTTATAGTTCATGGTTCTTTAATAAGAAAACTCAAACATGAACAAACTACAAAACAATAAACGTGAAAACCGTAACAGTCCTAACTGGTGCATAAAACACAAAGACAGGAAACAATCACCCACAAAATACCCAAAGAATATGGCTGCCTAAATATGGCTCCCAATCAGAGACAACGATAAACACCTGCCTCTGATTGAGAACCAATCCAGGCAACCATAGACTTACCTAGACACCTAAAAGAACACAACCCCATAAAATCTACAAAAACCCCTAGACAAGACAAAACACATAAATCACCCATGTCACACCCTTGCCTAACCAAAATAATAAAGAAAACAAAGATAACTAAGGCCAGGGCGTGACAGTACCCCCCCCCCCCCCCCCCCCAAAGGTGCGGACTCCTGGCCGCACACCTAAACCCATAGGGGAGGGTCTGGGTGGGCGTCTGTCCACGGTGGCGGCTCTGGCGCGGGACGTGGACCCCACTCCACCATAGTCTTAGTCCGTTTTTGTAGCATCCTAGGAACGGCGACCCTCGCCGCCGACCTAGGATTGGCAACCCTACTAAATGGCCCCACTGGACTAAGGGGCAGCTCCGGACTGAGGTAGCTCAGGCTGGTTGGCGGCTCTGGCGGATCCTGGCTGAATGGCGGCTCTGGCGGATCCTGGCTGTCTGGCGGCTCTGGCGGATCCTGGCAGACTGGCGGCTCCGGCGGATCCTGGCGGCTCTGGCGGATCCTGGCTGACTGGCGGCTCTGGAAGATCCTGGCTGACTGGCGGCTCTGGAAGATCCTGGACAGACGGGAGACTAGCAGCTCTGGACAGACGGGAGACTCTAGCAGCTCTGGACAGACGGGTGACTCTAGCAGCTCTGGACAGATGGGAGACTCTAGCAGCTCTGGACAGACGGGAGACTCTAGCAGCTCTGGACAGACGGGAGACTCTAGCAGCTCTGGACAGACGGGAGACTCTATCAGCTCTGGACAGACGAGGCGCACTGTAGGCCTGGTGCGTGGTGCCGGCGCTGGTGGTACTGGGCCGAGGACACGCACCTCAGGGCGAGTGCGGGGAGGAGGAACAGGGAGTACTGGGCTCTGGACACGCACCAGCCCTCCGGTGGCAGCCCCGCGCACCAGGCTTCCTGTGCGTGGAGGTGGCACTGGATAGACCGGACCGTGCAGGCGCACTGGAGCTCTTGAGCACCGAGCCTGCCCAACCTTACCTGGACGAATGCTCCCGGTCGCCCTGCCAGTGCGGCGAGGTGGAATAGCCCGCACTGGGCTGTGCAGGCGAACCGGGGACACCATGCGTAAGTGCTGGTGCCATGTACGCCGGCCCAAGGAGATGCACTGGAGACCAGATGCGTAGAGCCGGCTTCATGGCACTTGGCTCGATGCCCACTCTAACCCGGCCGATACGAGGAGCTGGTATGTACTCCACCGGGCTATGCACCCGCACTGGGGACACCGTGCGCTCCACAGCATAACACGGTGCCTGCCCGGGCTATCTCGCTCTCCAGTAAGCACAGGAAGTTGGTGCAGGTCTCCTACCTGGCTTCGCCATACTTCCTGTGTGCCCCCCCCCCAATAAATTTTAGGGGATGACTCTCGGGCTTCCTACCGCACCGCCGTGCTCGTTTCTCCAACTCCATTCTCCTATAACCCTCCTCGCACTGCTCCAGTGAATCCCAGGCGGGCTCCGGCACTCTCCCTGGGTCGAACGCCCACCTGTCTATCTCTTCCCAAGTCGTATAATCCAGATTCTGCTCCCAAATCCAATAATCCTGACATCGCTGCTCCTCCTGCCGCTGCCTGTCACCACGCCGCTTGGTCCTGTTGTGGTGGGTGATTCTGTCATGGCTTTCTTCCTGGGAAGGAGAGGCGGACCAAAACGCAGCGTGGTTATAGTTCATGGTTCTTTAATAAGAAAACTCAAACATGAACAAACTACAAAACAATAAACGTGAAAACCGTAACAGTCCTAACTGGTGCATAAAACACAAAGACAGGAAACAATCACCCACAAAATACCCAAAGAATATGGCTGCCTAAATATGGCTCCCAATCAGAGACAACGATAAACACCTGCCTCTGATTGAGAACCAATCCAGGCAACCATAGACTTACCTAGACACCTAAAAGAACACAACCTCATAAATCTACAAAAACCCCTAGACAAGACAAAACACATAAATCACCCATGCCACACCCTGGCCTAACCAAAATAATAAAGAAAATAAAGATAACTAAGGCCAGGGCGTGACAAGATGTTTGTGTGCTATGCAACTTCAGTTGTTATAAAATAGGTAGAAAGATGCTCATTGGAAGCAATGGTCCTCCTGGTAATCCTTCTAAAACTCCAAGGTACACCTCTATATTTAGTTGATAAGCCTTTATTAAAACAATAACAATATTCTACTTTGCAGAGAGTAGAATGCCTCTGTGGCTTTGTTAATAACGGATATCTCTACCTTATGCTTCTTTGTAGGATTAGTGACGGCAGCTTGCGGGAGTTCCTGTGTCAATACGCACACTATCAATTATCCAGATGAACACAGGCACTATATTACAACTGTGTGTGTGTGTGGGTCGGTGTGTGTGTATGTGCATGTGGGTATATGTGTTTGTGACAAACCAGGTGTTTGCAATGTGTGTGTGTACATCTATAGCTACTGTTTGTCCCTGCTCACCTCGTGTTGTGTTCGGGTAGCCCCTCAAACAAACAGATGTAATTGAGAGGAGTACATCAGAGGAACACAGGCCTCCCCCAGGATGACCGTCTAATTAATGTAGAAAATAATAAATCTAGCCTTCGGCACATAACGGGGCTGGAGACCGGCGTCTCCCACGGTAATGGGGCCGGACATGACGGGAATGTCAACAGGAAGGAAAGACGCAGATGAAAGCATCAAACAACATGGAAGACATGAACATCTAAAACAAATCAGTGCAGATTCATGGTTGAAAATGAGAGATCAATGAAGTGCTCAGTGTCGTAGAGATATAGATTACTATCGAAAGACAAGAAACGAAAAATAAATGTTTCTGCTGTATCAATGCAGTCAAAACGAAGGTTAGTATGGAAAAACATTCAATCAGAAAACAGACGGAGGTCGCGGAGTAAAGATCACTAATCTCCTTTCTAAACTCCTTTCTCTTCTCAAGGTGAATAAACAAGCTTTTCTATGGCAGGCAGTGGGAGCAGACTGACATGAAGAGAGACAAGGGATTCAATTTGGTAGGACAAGGTTAGGGTCAGGTGAGAAAGTGAAAGAAAGAGAGAAGGGAGAGAGGGGAGGGAGAGGAGTAGAGAGGGGGAGCAAACGGGATCAGGATTTAGAGTGACATGTCACTGATGTGGAAAATCTCCCAGATGGGCAGGATTTCCGAATGGAAAAGTGCTGCTTGGCTGGGGTATGTCTGTTTGCATGTGTGAATGAGTGGCTGGGTGCATGGGTGTGTGTGTATTGTGAATCAGTGGGTCAGGGATCACAGCTGTAAGGAGGCTTAATAGACCCCCTCTGTCCTAAACAGGACATGGTCGGGACAGAGGGGCAGAGACTCAAGACACAATCTGCCCACTTCTACTACATCACCCTGTCCATTGTAGTGATTGCAGAGCCTTGTCAAGAAGCCTGAATCAAATTACAATAAAACTGGACATGAATCTGATTATTTACTCTCTCTGCCTGTCTGTCTGTCTGTCTGTCTGTCTGTCTGTCTGTCTGTCTGTCTCTCTCTCTCTCTCTCTCTCTCGCTCTCTAGGTGAACATGCTGATTGGCATTGTGGTCTTCAACAAGCTCATGTCTCGAGATGGCATCTCGGACAAGTCTAAAAAGCAAAGAGCTGGGTAGGAAGACCAGACCTAGAACTATAAAACTAGAACAGTCTGCCTGTCTCACACCAACACACACCATGCATGGACCATTCATTTCTTAGTTCATTTTTTTGCATTTGTATTGTTGTATTAATGCATTATTGGAGCTAGAACCATAAGCGTTTCGCTGCATCTACGATAACATCTGCAAAATATGTGTCCAATATGTGTCCACAACCATCTACATGCTCAGCATCTACCTGGAGGGGCAAGGACTCTTCACTGTTTTGGGATGATTTGATTATGCGTATACAATATTTACTTGTTCCAGCAATATAAATAGAGTGACTATAAACATGAATCAGGTCAATGGGTGTCTCTCTAGTGATTCTATTTCTATGGTTCCTGCATCCTTATCTGCGTAAGAGATCTTATGGAGAAAGAGGAGTCCCACAAAGATGCAGACAAAGAGAAACCACGAGTATGTCAACTCTTTTAAATAACCCTGAACACACAAATAGACTGCTGTCGCGTCCGTCATAACGATGAGACCAAGGCGCAGCGTGAAAAGAATCCATTCATCTTCTAATAAAGAAACATCAAACAAACTAACAAAAGAACAAAACGACCGTGACGCCATATAACACGAGTGCTGACAGGCAACTACACATAGACAATAACCCACAAAACCAACATGGAAATGGCAACCTAAATAGGATCCCCAATCAGAGACAACGATAAACAGCTGTCTCTGATTGGGAACCAATTCAGGCCACCATAGACCGACAACTGCAGTTATAAGCCTTTAACTCTTCACATACAGTATGTTAATGAGCGAGTACAGAGGCTTTTTACATTACTATACAAACACTCCTACACATTTTCATTTACCATGGCCTGTAGAGACTCAAACATCAAGGATGTCAACATCAATGACATAAATACCACTCAGTCTATTTTGACTCTACAGAGGCATTGCAGGAACATACAGTATATCTAGTAGCTACTGTGATAATGACTTCCAGGGTGACATGATTGACTATGATAATGTGTAGACGATATACAAACAGACTAAGGTCATGGACATGCATACAGTTTACGTATAATGATTCATAATGCAGTCTCACATACACACACACATATGTATGGGCATATACACACACACATGCATCGACACAGATACACACACACACATGCATCAACACAGATACACACGGGGACACAACACACACACACATTACAGTAGAGTGGTTTCCTCTAGTCCCTGGTCTGTAATTCCATCAGCGGTGATTTGTCATTGGTACTAATCCAATGAGCAGAGATTTCAATGTCCTCCCAGCTAAATCCATGCTTTCATTTCCCTGCAAATTGATTTGATCTCTCGCTTCTCTCTCTTCTCTCTCTTCTCTCCATTGTCCTGTGATGTCAAATCAATCTTGTTGCTAGGTGCTCTGGGGGTTAATTGTTTAGTTCTCTATATGAGGGTTGATGGTATAGTTCTCTATATGGGGGTTAATGGTATAGTTATCTATCTGAGGGTTAATGGTATAGTTCTCTATACGAGGGTTAATGGTATAGTTCTCTCTCTGAGGGTTAATGTTATAGTTCTCTATATGAGGGTTAATGGTATAGTTCTCTCTAGGGGTTAATGGTATAGTTCTCTATCTGAGGGTTAATGGTATAGTTCTCTATATGAGGGTTAATGGTATAGTTCTCTCTAGGGGTTAATGGTATAGTTCTCTCTAGGGGTTAATGGTATAGTTCTCTATATGAGGGTTAATGGTATAGTTCTCTATATGAGGGTTAATGGTACAGTTCTCTATATGAGGGTTAATGGTATAGTTCTCTATATAAAGGTTAATGATATAGTTCTCTCTCTGAGGGTTAATGGTATAGTTCTCTATATAAGGGTTAATGGTATAGTTCTCTCTCTGAGGGTTAATGGTATAGTTCTCTATATAAGGGTTAATGGTATAGTTCTCTATCTGAGGGTTAATGGTATAGTTCTCTATATAATGGTTAATGGTATAGTTCTCTCTCTGAGGGTTAATGGTATAGTTCTCTATATAAGGGTTAATGGTATAGTTCTCTATATAATGGTTAATGGTATAGTTCTCTCTCTGAGGGTTAATGGTATAGTTCTCTATATAAGGGTTAATGGTATAGTTCTCTATCTGAGGGTTAATGGTATAGTTCTCTCTCTGAGGGTTAATGGTATAGTTCTCTATATAAGGGTTAATGATATAGTTCTCTCGCTAGGGGTTAATGGTATAGTTCTCTCTCTGAGGGTTAATGGTATAGTTCTCTCTCTGAGGGTTAATGGTATAGTTCTCTATATAAGGGTTAATGGTATAGTTCTCTATATAAGGGTTAATGGTATAGTTCTCTCTCTGAGGGTTAATGGTATAGTTCTCTCTCTGAGGGTTAATGGTATAGTTCTCTATATAAGGGTTAATGATATAGTTCTCTCGCTAGGGGTTAATGGTATAGTTCTCTCTCTGAGGGTTAATGGTATAGTTCTCTATCTGAGGGTTAATGGTATAGTTCTCTCTCTGAGGGGTTCTCTCTCTGAGGGTTAATGGTATAGTTCTCTCTCTGAGGGTTAATGGTATAGTTCTCTATATAATGGTTAATGGTATAGTTCTCTCTCTGAGGGTTAATGGTATAGTTCTCTATATAAGGGTTAATGGTATAGTTCTCTATCTGAGGGTTAATGGTATAGTTCTCTCTCTGAGGGTTAATGGTATAGTTCTCTATATAAGGGTTAATGATATAGTTCTCTCGCTAGGGGTTAATGGTATAGTTCTCTATCTGAGGGTTAATGGTATAGTTCTCTCTCTGAGGGGTTCTCTCTCTGAGGGTTAATGGTATAGTTCTCTCTCTGAGGGTTAATGGTATAGTTCTCTATATAAGGGTTAATGATATAGTTCTCTCTCTAGGGGTTAATTTTATAGTTCTCTCTCTGAGGGTTAATGGTATAGTTCTCTATATAAGGGTTAATGATATAGTTCTCTCTCTGGGGTTTAATGGTATAGTTCTCTATATGAGGGTTAATGGTATAGTTCTCTATATGAGGGTTAATGGTATAGTTCTCTATATAAGGGTGAATGGTATAGTTCTCTCTCTGAGGGTTAATGGTATAGTTCTCTATATAAGGGTTAATGATATAGTTCTCTCTCTAGGGGTTAATGGTATAGTTCTCTATATAATGGTTAATGGTATAGTTCTCTCTCTGAGGGTTAATGGTATAGTTCTCTCTCTGAGGGTTAATGGTATAGTTCTCTCTCTGAGGGTTAATGGTATAGTTCTCTATATAAGGGTTAATGATATAGTTCTCTATATGAGGGTTAATGGTATAGTTCTCTATCTGAGGGTTAATGGTATAGTTCTTTCTCTGAGGGTTAATGTTATAGTTCTCTCTCTGAGGGTTAATGGTATAGTTCTCTATATAAGGGTTAATGGTATAGTTCTCTCTCTGAGGGTTAATGGTATAGTTCTCTATATAAGTGTTAATGGTATAGTTCTCTCTCTGAGGGTTAATGTTATAGTTCTCTATATAAGGGTTAATGGTATAGTTCTCTCTCTAGGGGTTAATGGTATAGTTCTCTATATAAGGGTTAATGGTATAGTTCTCTCTCTGAGGGTTAATGGTATAGTTCTCTATATAAGTGTTAATGGTATAGTTCTCTCTCTGAGGGTTAATGTTATAGTTCTCTATATAAGGGTTAATGGTATAGTTCTCTCTCTAGGGGTTAATGGTATAGTTCTCTATATAAGGGTTAATGGTATAGTTCTCTCTCTGAGGGTTAATGGTATAGTTCTCTCTCTGAGGGTTAATGGTATAGTTCTCTATATAAGTGTTAATGGTATAGTTCTCTCTCTGAGGGTTAATGTTATAGTTCTCTATATAAGGGTTAATGGTATAGTTCTCTATATAAGGGTTAATGGTATAGTTCTCTATCTGAGGGTTAATTATATAGTTCTCTATATGAGGGTTAATTATATAGTTCTCTATATGAGGGTTAATGGTATAGTTCTCTCTCTGAGGGTTAATGGTATAGTTCTCTATATAAGGGTTAATGGTATAGTTCTCTATCTGAGGGTTAATGGTATAGTTCTCTCTCTGAGGGTTAATGGTATAGTTCTCTATATAAAGGTTAATGATATAGTTCTCTCGCTAGGCGTTAATGGTATAGTTCTCTATCTGAGGGTTAATGGTATAGTTCTCTCTCTGAGGGGTTCTCTCTCTGAGGGTTAATGGTATAGTTCTCTCTCTGAGGGTTAATGGTATAGTTCTCTATATAAGGGTTAATGATATTGTTCTCTCTCTAGGGGTTAATGGTATAGTTCTCTCTCTGAGGGTTAATGGTATAGTTCTCTATATAAGTGTTAATGGTATAGTTCTCTCTCTGAGGGTTAATGTTATAGTTCTCTATATAAGGGTTAATGGTATAGTTCTCTATATAAGGGTTAATGGTATAGTTCTCTCTCTGAGGGTTAATGGTATAGTTCTCTATCTGAGGGTTAATGGTATAGTTCTCTCTCTGAGGGTTAATGGTATAGTTCTCTATATGAGGGTTAATGCTATAGTTCTCTTGATGAGGGTTAATGTTATAGTTCTCTATATAAGGGTTAATGGTATAGTTCTCTCTCTGAGGGTTAATGGTATAGTTCTCTATATAAGTGTTAATGGTATAGTTCTCTCTCTGAGGGTTAATGTTATAGTTCTCTATATAAGGGTTAATGGTATAGTTCTCTATATAAGGGTTAATGGTATAGTTCTCTCTCTGAGGGTTAATGGTATAGTTCTCTATCTGAGGGTTAATGGTATAGTTCTCTCTCTGAGGGTTAATGGTATAGTTCTCTATATGAGGGTTAATGCTATAGTTCTCTTGATGAGGGTTAATGTTATAGTTCTCTCTCTGAGGGTTAATGGTATAGTTCTCTCTCTGAGGGTTAATGGTATAGTTCTCTCTCTGAGGGTTAATGGTATAGTTCTTTCTCTGAGGGTTAATGTTATAGTTCTCTATATAAGGGTTAATGGTATAGTTCTCTCTCTGAGGGTTAATGGTATAGTTCTTTCTCTGAGGGTTAATGTTATAGTTCTCTATATAAGGGTTAATGATATAGTTCTCTCGCTAGGGGTTAATGGTATAGTTCTCTATATAAGGGTTAATGATATAGTTCTCTCTGAGGGTTAATGGTATAGTTCTCTATCTGAGGGTTAATGGTATAGTTCTCTCTCTGAGGGGTTCTCTCTCTGAGGGTTAATGGTATAGTTCTCTCTCTGAGGGTTAATGGTATAGTTCTCTATATAAGGGTTAATGATATAGTTCTCTCTCTAGGGGTTAATGGTATAGTTCTCTCTCTGAGGATTAATGGTATAGTTCTCTATATAAGGGTTAATGATATAGTTCTCTCTCTAGGGTTTAATGGTATAGTTCTCTATATGAGGGTTAATGGTATAGTTCTCTATATGAGGGTTAATGGTATAGTTCTCTATATAAGGGTGAATGGTATAGTTCTCTCTCTGAGGGTTAATGGTATAGTTCTCTATATAAGGGTTAATGATATAGTTCTCTCTCTAGGGGTTAATGGTATAGTTCTCTATATAATGGTTAATGGTATAGTTCTCTCTCTGAGGGTTAATGGTATAGTTCTCTCTCTGAGGGTTAATGGTATAGTTCTCTCTCTGAGGGTTAATGGTATAGTTCTCTATATAAGGGTTAATGATATAGTTCTCTATATGAGGGTTAATGGTATAGTTCTCTATCTGAGGGTTAATGGTATAGTTCTTTCTCTGAGGGTTAATGTTATAGTTCTCTCTCTGAGGGTTAATGGTATAGTTCTCTATATAAGTGTTAATGGTATAGTTCTCTCTCTGAGGGTTAATGGTATAGTTCTCTATATAAGTGTTAATGGTATAGTTCTCTCTCTGAGGGTTAATGTTATAGTTCTCTATATAAGGGTTAATGGTATAGTTCTCTCTCTAGGGGTTAATGGTATAGTTCTCTATATAAGGGTTAATGGTATAGTTCTCTCTCTGAGGGTTAATGGTATAGTTCTCTCTCTGAGGGTTAATGGTATAGTTCTCTATATAAGTGTTAATGGTATAGTTCTCTCTCTGAGGGTTAATGGTATAGTTCTCTCTCTGAGGGTTAATGGTATAGTTCTCTATATAAGTGTTAATGTTATAGTTCTCTATATAAGGGTTAATGGTATAGTTCTCTATATAAGGGTTAATGGTATAGTTCTCTATCTGAGGGTTAATTATATAGTTCTCTATATGAGGGTTAATGGTATAGTTCTCTCTCTGAGGGTTAATGGTATAGTTCTCTATCTGAGGGTTAATGGTATAGTTCTCTCTCTGAGGGTTAATGGTATTGTTCTCTATATAATGGTTAATGGTATAGTTCTCTCTCTGAGGGTTAATGGTATAGTTCTCTATATAAGGGTTAATGGTATAGTTCTCTATATAATGGTTAATGGTATAGTTCTCTCTCTGAGGGTTAATGGTATAGTTCTCTATATAAGGGTTAATGGTATAGTTCTCTATCTGATGGTTAATGGTATAGTTCTCTCTCTGAGGGTTAATGGTATAGTTCTCTATATAAGGGTTAATGATATAGTTCTCTCGCTAGGCGTTAATGGTATAGTTCTCTATCTGAGGGTTAATGGTATAGTTCTCTCTCTGAGGGGTTCTCTCTCTGAGGGTTAATGGTATAGTTCTCTCTCTGAGGGTTAATGGTATAGTTCTCTATATAAGGGTTAATGATATTGTTCTCTCTCTAGGGGTTAATGGTATAGTTCTCTCTCTGAGGGTTAATGGTATAGTTCTCTATATAAGTGTTAATGGTATAGTTCTCTCTCTGAGGGTTAATGTTATAGTTCTCTATATAAGGGTTAATGGTATAGTTCTCTATCTGAGGGTTAATGGTATAGTTCTCTCTCTGAGGGTTAATGGTATAGTTCTCTATATGAGGGTTAATGCTATAGTTCTCTTGATGAGGGTTAATGTTATAGTTCTCTCTCTGAGGGTTAATGGTATAGTTCTCTCTCTGAGGGTTAATGGTATAGTTCTCTCTCTGAGGGTTAATGGTATAGTTCTTTCTCTGAGGGTTAATGTTATAGTTCTCTATATAAGGGTTAATGGTATAGTTCTCTCTCTGAGGGTTAATGGTATAGTTCTTTCTCTGAGGGTTAATGTTATAGTTCTCTATATAAGGGTTAATGGTATAGTTCTCTCTCTGAGGGTTAATGTTATAGTTCTCTATATAAGGGTTAATGGTATAGTTCTCTCTCTGAGGGTTAATGGTATAGTTCTTTCTCTGAGGGTTAATGTTATAGTTCTCTATATAAGGGTTAATGGTATAGTTCTCTCTCTGAGGGTTAATGGTATAGTTCTCTATATAAGGGTTAATGTTATAGTTCTCTATATAAGGGTTAATGGTATAGTTCTCTCTCTGAGGGTTAATGGTATAGTTCTCTATATAAGGGTTAATGTTATAGTTCTCTATCTGAGGGTTAATGGTATAGTTCTCTATATAAGTGTTAATGGTATAGTTCTCTATATGAGGGTTAATGTTATAGTTCTCTATATAAGGGTTAATGTTATAGTTCTCTATATAAGGGTTAATGGTATAGTTCTCTCTCTGAGGGTTAATGGTATAGTTCTCTATATAAGGGTTAATGGTATAGTTCTCTCTCTGAGGGTTAATGGTATAGTTCTCTATATAAGGGTTAATGGTATAGTTCTCTATATAAGGGTTAATGGTATAGTTCTCTATATAAGTGTTAATGGTATAGTTCTCTATATGAGGGTTAATGGTATAGTTCTCTCTCTGAGGGTTAATGGTATAGTTCTCTATATAAGGGTTAATGGTATAGTTCTCTATATAAGGGTTAATGTTATAGTTCTCTATATAAGTGTTAATGGTATAGTTCTCTATATGAGGGTTAATGGTATAGTTCTCTCTCTGAGGGTTAATGGTATAGTTCTCTATATAAGGGTTAATGGTATAGTTCTCTATATAAGGGTTAATGGTATAGTTCTCTATATAATGGTTAATGGTATAGTTCTCTATATAAGTGTTAATGGTATAGTTCTCTATCTGAGGGTTAATGGTATAGTTCTCTATATGAGGGTTAATGGTATAGTTCTCTATATAAGGGTTAATGGTATAGTTCTCTATATAATGGTTAATGGTATAGTTCTCTATATAAGTGTTAATGGTATAGTTCTCTATCTGATGGTTAATGGTATAGTTCTCTATATAAGGGTTAATGGTATAGTTCTCTATATAAGGGTTAATGGTATAGTTCTCTATATAAGGGTTAATGGTATAGTTCTCTCTCTGAGGGTTAATGTTATAGTTCTCTATCTGAGGGTTAATGGTATAGTTCTCTATATAAGGGTTAATGGTATAGTTCTTTCTCTGAGGGTTAATGTTATAGTTCTCTATATAATGGTTAATGGTATAGTTCTCTATATAAGTGTTAATGGTATAGTTCTCTATCTGAGGGTTAATGGTATAGTTCTCTCTCTGAGGGTTAATGGTATAGTTCTTTCTCTGAGGGTTAATGTTATAGTTCTCTATATAAGGGTTAATGGTATAGTTCTCTATCTGAGGGTTAATGGTATAGTTCTCTATATAAGGGTTAATGTTATAGTTCTCTATCTGCAGTGTAGATTGGCTTGTTCCCCCAAGCCGCTATGGGGATCAAGCCAGTTAACATACACACACAAAGGACATACACACACACAAAGGACATACACACACCCAAAGGACATACACACATGCATAGGACACACACATGCAGAAGACACACACACGCAGAGGACATACACACATGCACAGAGAGAACAACACCCAAGGACAAGATCCCTCAGACACACACATGCACACAATGCACATAGACACACAGACACAGACACAGACACACACACACACACATACGCACTCGGTCTATCAACCTTTGAAATCGGTCCCATCCCCCTGCAAACACTGAACCTTTTGGTGCAGTACGCTTCTGCTTAAATGGGCCTCACAAACAGAGAGATTGACAGACACACACACACACACTCACAGAAACATACACTTACACACACTGACACACACACACACACACACACACTCACAGAAACATACACTTACACACACACACACACACACACACACACACACACACACACACACACACACACACACACACTCACAGAAACATATACTTACACACACTGACACACACTGACACACACACACACTGACACACACACACACACACACACACACACACACACACACACACACACACACACACACACACACTCACATTCCCTCCATCCCCATGCTAATAGGACAACTTGCCATTAGTTTTAGTGTATTTCTGTGGATGGCACTAAGGCAATGAGATGTGCTGGGAGGCTAATGTAGCATAGCAACACTACGTACTGCCCCATCAGTCTGCACTGAGCATTACACACACACACACACATCAGCAGCAGCAGCAAGCCTCTCTTTAATGGTCTAGCTGTGTTCTCTCCCTGTCTGACCTCAGTAGCCTCATTGCCTGGCTTCCTCTGAGAGGACAAGTACTCTGAGAGTATTTCACACACACACTGCACTACACACACACACACACACCAGTCTGCGGCTGGTTTCGGATGTGAGGGAAAGCACTCCAAGAGTCAATGAAGCTTCACATTGAGTCAGCACTAAACAACCCTCAGCACAGTTCCCCCAACACACACACACACACACATTTATACACGCACAGCGATATCAATAAAAAACACCGCGCACACCGCTTTCAACACACACATAGAGCATTCAACACAAACACACACACAAAACCAACTTGACTCACTCTGCCCGATCCATGACTTTATTACTGTCCAGACACATCTGTATCATGGTTCTAGCACTGAGCCACTGAGGCCTATTGGTAATGACCAGGGCCCCCAGACTGGCCATTAGCAGAAGACCTCAACAAGCTGTTTAGACTGGCCTGTCCCAAACACCCACACAAACTAATCATCACTGAAATAGGTCATGAACAGAAAACACACACACAGACACACACGCTGGGGGGAGAGAAACAGTTGGTCCTGGCAGTTCCCGTCTGTCTCACTGTACATTCTTATTAATCAGTGTTAGCTATATTGTTAGGCAGTTCCTCTGCCTCCTCTTTGCTCTTTCTTTTCTCACTTTCTCTCACTGCCACCCTCTCTTTCACTCACTCTCTCTCTCTGCTCTACTTCCTCTCGCTTGCGTTTCTCTGTCACTGCATTCTGTCATGATCTTTGTATTCTGACTTGTTGTCCATTGCTACTACTTTGAGGTTTGAACATTTTTCTCCTTTTTTTTCTGTGTTCCTCTCCCTCTCTTCTTGTCCATCTGTCCTTCTGTACTTTTTGTCTCCCTTTGCAAACGCACAACCCATCCATTCCTCACTCTCATGTGTGTGAATGTGTGTATGCGGTTTGCGCCCCAATGCTCCCATTACTTGTTAAATGTGTGTGTGTGTGTGTGTGTTTCCGGTTGTGTGTTTTCCTTTGTCTTTTGTGTGTCCTTCCTCCCCCCTTGCCTGTGTTTGTGCCCTACCCCTCGTGTGTATCTTCCCTCGTCGTGTGTATCTTCCCTCGCCGTGTTTGTATCCTCCCTCGTTGTGTGTATCCTCCCTCGTTGTGTGTATCCTCCCTCGTCGTGTGTGTATCCTCCCTCGTCGTGTGTGTATCTTCCCTCGTCGTGTGTATCTTCCCTCGCCGTGTTTGTATCCTCCCTCATCGTGTGTGTATCCTCCCTCGTCGTGTGTGTATCCTCCCTCGTCGTGTGTGTATCCTCCCTCGTCGTGTGTGTATCCTCCCTCGTCGTGTGTGTGTGTGTGTTTGTGTGTCTTAAAGTCCACCGCTGGAGGCGTCGCGTAGCAGACTGCTCCTGAAATGCTCCAAGTGTGGTGTGATCTCAAGTACAGCTATGTCCAGCTCTACAGCCAGCAGCGCCATGTTAGTCCACACACAGACACACACCCAGACACACAGCCACACACACACACAGACACGCACCCAGACACACACACAGACACACACACACACACACCCAGACACACACACACAGACACACACACAGACACACACCCACACACTCTGTCTCTTTCTTTCTGTCTTCTCTCCCCTACTGTCCTCACTCTCTCATTGGTGGGGTGCAAAGAGAGTTGTCTGAGAGTTAATATGACCATCTCTGCTCTTCTATCTCTCTCTCTTTCTACATCTCCCCCTCACCAGCTCTCTCATTCTCTCTCTCTATCCCTCTATCCCTTTTTCTGTCTGTCTGTCTGTCTGTCTGTCTGTCTGTCTGTCTGTCTGTCTGTCTGTGTCTGTCTCTCTCTCTCTCTCTCTCTCTGAGGCTAAAGACAGATCTGTCTTTCTGACAGTCTAACACTCTGGATATGAAACTATGACAGCATGAACATATTCAATTGGTGTCAGATTTCATGGGTAACCAGAGGGAACACACACACACACACACACACTCATGCTGGGATCTCACATCAGCAGACCCCTTATAGACAGCTGTCAGTTATCCGTCTCTCACCTGGCCGCGTTCTACATCCATCACACCGTCTGGAGAGCAACTGAAGTGTGTGTCACTGTGTGTTCGTGTGCGTGCTCGTGTGTCACTGTGTGTTCGTGTGTGTGCTCGTGTGTCACTGTGTGTTCGTGTGCGTGCTCATGTGTGTCACTGTGTGCTGGTGTGTGTGCTCGTGTGTGTCACTGTGGGTTTGTGTGTGTGCTGTGTGTGTGGTTGTGGTCACACTCACATGTGTGAATGTGTTATGAGTGAATTGCCATCCAAGATTCTAGAGGCTGAACTTCTCTCCCCCTCTCCTCTTCCTCTTCTCTCCTCTCCTCCTCCCTCTTCTCCCCTCTCCTCTCCATCTCCTCTCCCTCTTCTCTCCTCTCCTCTCCATCTTCTCTCCTCTCCTCCCCCTCTCCTCTCCTCTCCATTTCCTCCTCCTCTTCTCCCCTCTCCTCTCCATCTCCTCTCCCTCTTCTCTCCTCTCCTCTCCATCTTCTCTCCTCTCCTCCCCATCTCCTCCCCCTCTCCTCTCCTCTCCATCTCCTCCTCCTCTTCTCCCCTCTCCTCTCCATCTCCTCTCCCCCTTCTCTCCTCTCCTTCCTCTCTTCTGCCCTCTCCTCTCCATCTCCTCTTCCTCTTCTCTCCTCTCCTCCCCCCTCTTCTCCCCTCTCCTCTCCATCTCCTCTCCCTCTTCTCTCCTCTCCTCTCCATCTTCTCTCCTCTCCTCCCCCTCTCCTCTCCTCTCCATCTCCTCCACCTCTTCTCCCCTCTCCTCTCCATCTCCTCTCCCTCTTCTCTCCTCTCCTCTCCATCTTCTCTCCTCTCCTCCCCCTCTCCTCTCCTCTCCATCTCCTCCACCTCTTCTCCCCTCTCCTCTCCATCTCCTCTCCCTCTTCTCTCCTCTCCTCTCCATCTTCTCTCCTCTCCTCCCCCTCTCCTCTCCTCTCCATCTCCTCCTCCTCTTCTCCCCTCTCCTCTCAATCTCCTCTCCCTCTTCTCCGGTCTTTCTCCTCTCTCAGGGCATCCCTGTGGAGTTCCTGTGTAGTTCTCCCTCTGCTGGCTCTGACTTGGATGTCTGCTGTGTTGGCCATTACCGACCGCCGCTCCACACTGTTCCAGGTACATTTTGCTGTCTTCACACACACACACACACACACACACACACACACACACACACACACACACACACACACACACACACCTGCATGCATGCACACCAATCTGCTTTATTAGCATGAAATCATTGTGTCAATTTTGCCAAAGCAACAATGTATACAATATACATTGTAATAAAATTATAAAGAATAACAAATAATAATATAAAATGGTAGTAAATAATACTACAAAATTACATACAAAAATAACAACAATATAGTAGAAAGGTAATACATATAAAAGGCTAAACATGGAAAATGAAACTATAACTAACTTATAACTAAATAACTGTCATCTTCACCATTACATCAGTACTACAACTCCCATCATTATTACTACTACTACCACCACCATCATTACATAGCTATTATTACCATTATCACCCATACCACAACTATTTGGAATGATAAACAACAATAATAATAGTAATAACAATGATAGTAATAACATTAATACTAATAATAAGTAAGTTACTGTTTACTATACAGATGTTATTATTCAGTGTCCCTCAGGCTATGGCAGGAAAATACATATTTGGCTGCAAGAGGAGCCATTGCTCCTTCGCCCATAAGTATATTTAGTTTTTCCTCTGGGTTTAATAAGTAAACATTCGGAATAAATGTAGTCATTTCTGTGAATAATGAATCTCTTGGTGAGGAATATTTCTCACAGTAAAGGAGAAAGTGCATCTCTGTTTCTACCTCCCCTGTCGTGCAGTGACCACATACACGCTCCTCTTTGGGTAGCCATGTCTTTTTATGTCTGCTGGTTTCTATTGCCAATTGGTGGTCACTCAGCCTGTACTTTGTAAGGATCTGTCTCTGCTTCGTATCTCTGACAGAGTAGAGAGAATCAACCAATTCATATTCTCTGTTTAGGAAAATAATAAAAATAGCAAATTAGTCGGCTTTGGGATTTTGTTTCGTTTTTCCAATGTTGTAAATATGAGTCCTTTGATTGGTTCATGACTTTGTTTATTGGAATTCTTTCTTTTGAAGCAGTGCTGGTGTCAGCTTGGTTGGTTAAGTCCAACACCAGCTGACTGGGAGGGCTTGTTTCTAGGCTCAGTTCTTGGGTTTGAAGTGCTTGAAGTTTGACTTGAGTTTAGATGTAGCCAAAATTTGAATGATCTTTTCTGTATTTTCATTACCATTTTAAAGCAGCCCAATTCTGCCCTACATGCATTAGTTGGTGTATTTTTCTGGACTTCTAGAATTTTCTGACAGAATTCTGCATGTAGGGCTTCAATTGGACATTTGTCCCACATATTAAAGTCCAGTTTATTGAGTGGCTCTCAAACCTCACTTCCGTAAAGAGCTATTGGGAGGATTACACTGTCAAATATTTTTGTCCAAATTCTAATTGGATGTTGATTTTGAATAATTACATTTTTATTGCATACAATGCTCTGCGGGCTTTATCTTTGAGTGCATTCACTGCATATTAAAGTTTCCCGATGCAGATGTCGTCAGACTGTAACGGTTTTCTTTAGGTGAAAGAGAGTCGGACTAAAATGCAGCGTGGTGGTTATTCATGGTATTTTAATGAAGAAAAAACTATACATGAATAAACTGACAAAACAATAAACGTGTGAAAACCTAAACAGCCTATCTGGTGACAACAAACACAAAGACAGGAACAATCACCCACAAACACACAGTGAAACCCAGGCTACCTAAATATGGTTCCCAATCAGAGACAATGACTAACACCTGCCTCTGATTGAGAACCATATCAGGCCAGACATAGAAATAGACAAACAAGACATCCAACATAGAATGCCCACCCAGCTCACGTCCTGACCAACACTAAAACAAGGAAAACACACACGAACGATGGTCAGAACGTGACACAGACCCAGGTATGAGTCATTTTTTGTGTGTTCAATTATGATGTTGTTCAGGGTGAATTTATATTTGTGTTTCTGTTTTTTGGGGGAAAATCATGATTTACAAAACAAAAATTACTGCCAAGGCCCAATTTTGACAATATTGCTCTAGAATGTTAAGGTTCTGTTGGAGAACTTATTTGGTTGGTACCTCTGTCAAATAGTGTGAGTCCTGGGGCTGGAGAATGGTCCAACATGTCTGCTAATTCATTGATATAAATGTTGAAAAGATTTGGACACAAACTGCAGCCTTGTGTCACACCTCGACATTGTGAAAATAATTCAGTTTTTTGGTTTTTATTGCACACTTGTTTTCTGTGTACATACATTTTATTAAGTCATACACCTTACCACCAAAGCCATGTTGTAGAATTTTGTTGAATAGGGCTTTGTGCCGAATATATTTTTTTTATTTATTTTTATTTTACCTTTATTTTACTAGGCAAGTCAGTTAAGAACACATTCTTATTTTCAATGACGGCCTAGGAACAGTGGATTAACTGCCTGTTCAGGGGCAGAACGACAGATTTGTACCTTGTCAGCTCGGGGGTTTGAACTTGCAACCTTTCGGTTACTAGTCCAACGCTCTAACCACTAGGCTACCCTAAAAAAAAATGTTTAAAGTCAATAAAGCAAGCAAAGATTTTGCCCTATTTTTTGCCCTATTTTTAATTAGTGTGTGAAAGGTATGGTCAGTAGTGCGATAGTTGGGGAGAAAGCCAATTTCACATTTACTTATTACATTTTTTTCTTGAAGAAAGTTTTGAATTCTTGAATTCAAAATGCTACAGAAAACATTTCCCAAGTTACTGTTTACACAAATTCCCCTGTAATTATTGGGGTCTGATTTGTCTCCACTTTTGTGGATAGAGGAGATGAGCCCCTGGTTCCAGACATCAGGAGTCAGAAGTTAAATCCATGTTGAACAATTTAAGCACAGCATTTTGCAACTCAGGTGTGCTGTTTTTCAGCATTTCATTTCAATGTTATCTAGACCACAAGCCTTCTTTCATTTGATAGATTTGAGATATTAATTTATTTCTTGTTGGGTTATTGGGTAATCTAATGGATTTAGGTTGTTTTTAATGACTGATTCAAGGATGTTCCATTTTTCATGATTTCTAATTGCTTATGTTGTAAGTCTTTTTGTGGGATGTTCTCTCTCTCTCTCTCTCTCTCTCTCTCTGTTGATCTTTCTCTCTCTGTTGATCTTTCTCTCTCTGTCTCTCTATCTACTATATATGCTAACTGACTCAGGTTCTGCTCTTTTTCAGGTGCTGTTTGCTGTCTTTGACTCTGTCCAGGGCTTCGTCATCATTACTGTGCACTGTGTCATGCGCCGCGAGGTTAGTGTGTGTGTGTAAACATGTGTCTGTCTGTCTGTCTGTCTGTCTGTCTGTCTGTCTGTCTGTCTGTCTGTCTGTCTGTCTGTCTGTCTGTCTGTCTGTCTGTCTGTCTGTCTGTCTGTCTGTCTGTCTGTCTGTCTGTCTGTCTGTCTGTCTGTCTGTCTGTCTGTCTGTCTGTGTTTACTGTATGTTGACTTTCTCCTACTGAAGTGTACAGTACCAGCTAGCTAGCTAGACATAGAATCAGCTCAGACATGGGAAGGATTACTCTTGTGAATATGCCAATAGCTCCAGCATATATTAATATAATACATCATTGTCCAGATGATGCAGGGCCCCTATAAAGAGATTAGTAAGACACTATGAAGTAAGACGATAAGTCCCCATTCTAATGCCCTCAATGCTCATTCACCACAGACCCACACAGGGCCCCTAGTGAGACCAAATACCCATCTACCACACACACACACACATGCATGCACACACACACATGCATGCATGCACACACACACACACACACACACACACACACACACACGTACCCGAAAGCACACACGCATGTACACGTACACACACGTATACACACACGTACACACACACAATCGCAAACTACCCCCTAGTATGCCCAAATACCCAACTACCCACAATGCATTGGGGTTTGATCTATTCCGTGCCTACACAGCATCTCCAAGCCTCTCCTCCAGCTACGATATGCATAGTTAAATAGGTTATTGGATAAACTGATACAGTAGTTTAAAACATAATATTAAATGCCAGAAGCGCTAAGCCATATATGTTAAATCAATATCACAAAAGCGTAGGATTAGTCAACTAAATCCAGGAATTATTTTAGTAAATATGAAAATCTCTGCCAGGGACTGAACCTAATCCCTAATAGCTGCAGCACAACGGGTAAGGAGAGTATGCTACCTCTGGATTGGAGAGATGTGGAGAGAAGGAGAGGAAAGTGAGATGAGAGATGGTCTAAAGAAGATGTGAAGAGGAACAGATAGGCAGAGGGTTGGAATAGAAGAAGATGGAGCTTGAATGAACAGAGTTCATGGATCTATAGAGAGGGTGTGTTGCAGAGCAACAACGGGTGTATGAGAGCGAGGAAGGGAGGGAGGGAAAAGAGAGTGGTTGCAGACATCTGTGGAAAATGTTATTTATCCAATAGGGAGTGAGAGAACACAGATGTATAGAAAATGTGATTAGCAAAATGAGAGAGGGGGGAGAGGGAGGGAGTGAGAAAACATAGATGTATATATAGAAACCGTGACAAACAGAGAGAGGGGAGGGAGAGAGATGGATGGATGGAGAAAATGAGGAGAGAGGTAAGGGACATGGGTGTATGTATGAAAATAATGACCTTAGCAGAGAGGAGGGGGAGTGGGACAAAAATAGGGAGGGAGAGGTGACAGAGAAAATAGAGGGAGAGAGAAGGAGACAGGGATAATGAAGAACACAAAGGGGAGAGGGTGAACATGGAGGAGGGAGGGAGTACATTATAGACCCAAAGGAAACCCATTTGACTGTGAAATGAGAATGACCTAGCCATTAGCGTGCCAAAGTACCCAGCAGGGAATCAGAGTTAACTTAGAGAGGATGGAGAGAGAGAGAGAAAGCTAGTTGAAGATAGAGAAAACATTTCCTCCTGTGTGCTACCTACATGTACAAATTAGGATCTGGCTAAAAATACTTGAATCAGTTATAGAACCCATTGCCCTTAATGGTTGTAAGGTCTAGGGTCCGTTCACCAACCAATAATTCCCAAAATGGGATGAACACCAAATTCAGACTCTGCATGCAGAATTCTGCAAAAATATCCTCTGTGTACAACGTAAAACACCAAATAATGCATGCAGAGAAGAATTAGAATGATACTTCAGTAGGTCGATACTTAAGACTGACCCAAACTTAACTTTTGACTATGTACAGACTCAGTGATCATAGCCTTGCTATTGAGAAAGGTCGCCGTAGGCAGACCTGGCTCTAAAGATGTGCACACTGCCCACAAAATGAGGTGGAAACTGAGCTGCACTTCCTAACCTGCTGCCAAATGTATAACCATATTAGATATACATATTTCCTTCAGATTACACAGATCCACAAACAATTTGAAAACAAACCCGATTTTGATGAACTCCCATATCTATTGTGTGAAATACCACAGTGTGCCATCACAGCAGCAAGATGTGTGACCTGTTACCACAAGAAAAGAGCAACCAGTAAATAACAAACATCGTTGTAAATACAACCCATATTTATGTTTATTTATTTTCCCTTTTGTACTTTAACTATTTGCACATCATTACAACACTGTAATTAATACATAATATGACATTTGTAGTGTCTAAATTATTTTGGAACTTCTGTGAGTGTAATGTTTTATGTTCATTTTTATTTCACATTTGTGTATTATCTTCTTCACTTTCTTTGGCAATGTTAACATATGTTTCCCATGCCAATAAAGCCAGCCAGCCAGCCAGACAGACAGACAGACAGACAGACAGACAGACAGATAGACAGATAGACAGATAGTAAGGGTTGTCGTCGGTGGAAGAAGAAGAGGACCAAAGCGCAGCGTGGTTAGTGTTAATCTTTTTAGTAAGACACTGAACACTTCAAAAACACAAAACAACAAAGTGACAACCGAAACAGTTCTATCTGGTGCAGACACACAAAGACTGAAAATAACCACCCACAAACCCCAACAGAAAACAGGCTACCTAAATATGGTTCTCAATCAGGGACAACGATAGACAGCTGCCTCTGATTGAGAACCATATCAGGCCAAACACAGAAATAGAAAATATAGATAGATAGATAGATAGATAGATAGATAGATAGATAGATAGATAGATAGATAGATAGATAGATAAATAGATAGATGGCGAGAGAGGCGATAATGCAGTAAATGCCCAATTCATCTGACACGGCCTCTGCTCTGATCCAATATGCAGTCGCTCTCTCGCTCTCTCCTCTCTCTCTCTCTCTCACACACACAAACACACACATTCACATACACACACACACACACACACACACACACACACACACACACACACACACACACACACACACACACACACACACACACACGGAACACACGCTGTACACCCACTGTGAGTGAAGATGGCTTTTCGTTGGCTCTGCAGCTCATTTCAGTGTTCTGTTCTCAGATTCCACTCATAGGGTGGCGATTTGTTGTCCTACTCATCGGCTCAGATTGAAGTCAGGTCATACTGTCTCTGTCCTCAGTTGAAGACATGGTTCACTGATATCATGGAGGGATGGTGGGACACAGATTACAGATTAGCAGAGTTCATTGAGTCAGGGACAACAGCCACACTTCAAATCAAACTTTAAGTCAATTTAAAACAGCAACACACTTTGTCGTAAAATAATAAAATGAAGGAGATAAAAACAAACTGAACGCAATAAAAGAGATGAACCTTGAAACAAAATGGATGTCTAAATATGGACTTTGTTCATAGACACGATTTGTCGTCACAGCGTGTCAGTGTAGTTATTGTGTGTGATATGTGTATACGTACATTCACGTGTCCTATCCATGTTGAGCTGGTTACATACTGCACATTTTTTGTAAATGGAGAAAAAAAAAAAAATCATTATGGGGTATTGTGTATAAATTTATGAGGACATTTTTTTATTTAATACATTTTAGCATTAGACTGTAACGTAACAACGTGAAAAAAGTCAAGGTCTGAATATTTTCAGAACGCACTGTATATACAAAAGTAAGTGGACACCCTTACAAATGAGTGGATTCAGATATTTCATCTACACCCGTTACTGACACGTGTATAAAATCGAGCTCACAGCAATGCAATCTCCAAACATTGGCAATAGACTGTCAATGAGGCACCATCATAGGACGCTAACTTTCCAACAAGTCAGTTCATCAAATGTCTGCCCTGCTAGAGCTGCCCCGGTCAATTTTAAGTACTAATATTGTGAAGAGGAAATGTCTATGAGCAACAATGGCTTAGCCGCCAAGTGGTAGGTCACACAAGCTCACAGAACGGGACCGCCGAGTGTTCAATTGTGTAGTGCGTAAAAATCGTCTGTCCTCGGTTGCAAAACTCACTACCAAGTTCCAAACTGCCTCTGGAAGCAACATCAGCACAATAACTGTTCGTCGGGAGCTTCCTGAAATGGGTTTCCATGGCCGAGCAGCCACACACAAGCCTAAGATCCCCATGCACAGTGCTAAGCATCGGGCTGGAGTGGTGTAAAGCTCGCCCCCATTGGACTCTGGAGCAGTGGAAATGTGTTCTCTGGAGTGATGAATCAAGCTTCACCATCTGACAGTCTGACGGACGAATCTGGGTTTGGCGGATGCCAGGAGTAAGCTACCTACCCCAATGCATATTGCCAACTGTAAAGTTTGATGGAGGAGCAATAATGGTCTGGGTCTGTTTTACATGGTTTACATGGTTGGCTCGGCCCCTTAGTTCCAGTGAAGGGAAATCTACAGCATACATTCTAGATGATTCTGCGATTCAAAATTTGTGGCAACAGTTTGGGGAAGGCACTTTTCTGTTTCAGCATGACAATGCCTCCATGCTGAAAGCGAGGACATACAGAAATGGTTTGTCTATATCGGTGGGGAAAACTTTACTGGCCTGCATTGAAAGGATGAATTGGAATGCAGACAGCGAGCCAGGCCTAATCGCCCAACATAGGTGCCTGACATCACTAATGCTCTTGTGGCTGAATGGAACCAAGTCCCTGCAGCATTGTTCCAACATCTAGTGGAAAGCCTTCCCAGAAGAGCGGAGGCTTTTATAGCAGCAAATGGGGGAACAACTCCATATTAATGCCCATGATTTTGGTATGAGATGTTCAACGATTGGTCATGTAGTGTACATATAAACAGTACCAGCACTCAAAATGAGTCCTGCAACTATTAACTCCTAGTCAAGCACTGGTTCAAGTATCTCATGTTTTTAAACATTATTATCATTGTCCCCAATGCACGTTATGCCCAAAATTCAACAGTGAAGTTGTTGCCTGTATTTGTATTGATTATGAATCCCCAGTACTCTCCCTGGTGTCCAGCAAAATTGAGGCAGTTATACAATTTAAAAAACATTACAATTCATTCAAAACAGATTTCACAACACATTAAGTGTTTGCCCTCCTGCCACTACTCTATTACCACATGTCTACAACACAACATCCATCTGTGTATGTGTGTATTAGGGCGTATGTTATCATGTGTGTGTATGCATGTGTCTGTGCCTGTATTGGTGTGTCTTCACAGTCACCGCTGTTCCATCGGGGGTATTTTATTGCTCGGGGCAGGCCTGAATGTAAAAGCCTTGTTATATTAGCTCTCTCTCTCAAGTGACTTGTGATGCCAAAGGTAATGTGGGTGTAAATGTCATAGTGTGTACCCACCACCCAGCATTAGCTTACCTAATGAAAGTATCAGAGAATAGCAAACAATATGCTATATCTCTGAGCGCTGCGTCTCTGGCGTCAGTTACCACCGTAACTATCCTTGTTTTAATAGTATTATCCTCCTAACAGAACCCTCAGTAGACTGGCTGCCTATCTAGATTCAACAACTGTGTACTTTTGGTACCCATTTGTCATACTTGAGTAAAATAAAGATACCTTAATAGAAAATGGCTCAAGTAAAAGTGAAATTCACCCGGCAAAATACCACTTGAGTAAAAGTCTAAGAGTATTTGGTTTTATATATACTTAAGCATCGGAAGTATATGCAATTGAAAAAATATACTTAAGTATCAAGGTAAAAGTAAAAGTATAAATCATTTCAAATTACTTATATTAAGCAAACCAAACTGCACAATTGTTTTTTTTACTTTTTATTATTTACGGATTGCCAGTGTCATGCTCCAACACTCAGACATAATTTACAAACAAAGCATTTGTATTTAGTGAGTCCACCAGATCAGAGGCAGTAGAGATGACCAGGGATGTTCTCTGTTTAGTGAGTCCACCAGATCAAAGACAGTAGGGAGGACCAGGGATGTTCTCTGTTTAGTGAGTCCACCAGATCAGAGGCAGTAGGGATGACCAGGGATGTTCTCTGTTTAGTGAGTCCACCAGATCAAAGACAGTAGGACATAATTTACAAACAAAGCATTTGTATTTAGTGAGTCCACCAGATCAGAGGCAGTAGAGCTGACCAGGGATGTTCTCTGTTTAGTGAGTCCACCAGATCAAAGACAGTAGGGAGGACCAGGGATGTTCTCTGTTTAGTGAGTCCACCAGATCAGAGGCAGTAGGGATGACCAGGGATGTTCTCTGTTTAGTGAGTCCACCAGATCAAAGACAGTAGGACATAATTTACAAACAAAGCATTTGTATTTAGTGAGTCCACCAGATCAGAGGCAGTAGAGCTGACCAGGGATGTTCTCTGTTTAGTGAGTCCACCAGATCAGAGGCAGTAGGGAGGACCAGGGATGTTCTCTTGAGTGTGTGAATTGGAACATTTTCCTGTCTTGCTAAGCATTCAAAATGTGACGAGTACTTTTGAGTCTCAGGGAAAATGTATCTAGTAAAAAGTACATTATTTTCTTTAGGAATGTAAGTGAAGTAAAAGTAAAAGTAGTCAAAAATATGAATATTACAGTAAAGTACACATACCCCAAAAAACGATTTACCTAGTACTTTAAAGTATTTTTATTGAAGTACTTTACAGTACTGCTCTTTGTTCTTCAGTTCTCTCTCTCACTTTCTCAGTCTCTTTCTTTATTTCTATTCTCTCACTCTCTTTTTCTTTGCATGTTTTCAAATAGTGTTTTTTTAAATGAGTACAGTAGTATTAAAAGGTAACAAACACATTTAAGAAACTGAGATTTTTAACTCTTATTAAAAGCCAAAAATGCAATGCAATGCAATGCACGTTGATGAAGTGTAATAAACTATTCTACATGTGAGAGATAATCAACAAGGGGCTATGCTTTCTTTGGATAATAATCCAACTCCGTGGAAGGTCTGTTCCACTCTGCTATCGCATAGAGCCCAGAGTTGATTATCTCATTCATATCATGGTCAGATTGAACACATTTACTGCTAGAAATGTGTTAATTTGCTAGTAGAAATGTGTTCATTTGCTAGTAGAAATGTGCTCAACATTCACTGAAGTAGCTAGCACGTTTACCAGATAGAGAGAGTAGTTGACTTGGTAACCAAACAAACAGACCTTCTAGTTTAGCTAACCAAACCATCAGTCCTCAGGCATGATACAAGTCCGTATTCGATGTCCATCCGTGTCTGAGGACGTCAGGAGATGACACGAAAACTGGCCACTAGGGACAACAGGTAGTTGTTACCTTCACTGTTACACTGTTACCTTCAAGTAGGCTTTGATTTTGCTAGGGCATTGTGGACAGGGACGGCAGACGTGCGTAAGCCTCTGGTTCCAAAGGTTGAACTTTTTAATCCCACGATCGGAAGTTGTTTTTCATATTTGAGTTTTAAGTCTGTCCCAAACCTTAACCCTTGCCTTAATCATTGGGAGTTAATACCTAACTGTAATACCTTGGAGATAAAACCATGGAATGATACAGAGAAGTAACCATACGCTTCAAAATGGTACTTTTGGAATAACTAGATGATCGTCTAATTCTGACATGAGACTGTGAGACCGTGTTGCAGTCCTAGCTTAATGTTATGAAAATCTAATTCAGCAATGTCAATAATGTGTTCAATTAAACTTTTTCTTTCAAAAGCAGCTCAAACATAGAACATGTAAAAATGAAGTAGAGCCACAATTTCCCACTATAGGGGAATAAAACATTCTCTAGAATGCCCTTCAAGTCAATCAGAAATGAGTGTTCAACAATGCCATGGTATAACATAAAATCCATAATAAAACCCAATATAGATGATCAAACATTAGCATTAGCAAGGTAATATATTTGTTTGTAGCTACACTCTTAGAAAGGTTCCTTAAAGAACCATAAGGGTTATATCTCTTGCTTCATATACGGTATGGAACCCCTGAATGTTCTATATAGGACCCTTTTGTAGGGTTCTTTGATCAGAACCGTAAAGGTTCTACTTCACTGAATCAAAAGGGTTCCACATAGAACCCTGCATGAATTATGGAACCCATTTATGAATTATGGCTACCACTATTAAATAGTAATAATTTTTGCTAAGAAAATAATTGAATAAACAATTAAATAATGGACAAAACAACCCTAGCATAGTTTTTAGAATGTATTGTAATTACTGTATATGCTAACATAGTTTGGAAATATGCACCGGTGACCAGGGAGGCATCTCTTTGTTTGAATGTTGGCCCATGTCAACTCTGGCTGACATCTTTACATTACAGTACAACTTTGTCCATTAGTTACAGCAAACAACGAAAATGTGGCTTCTGCTCCATTCTCAACACACCCAAACAGCACACTTCACACATGCAGTTAAGATAAGCACAGGTTCCATCTGCAGTGCAGCGCCCCTGGATGGAGAGCATGTTGTGGGGTTATTAAGGGCCTTGCTCAAGGGCCCAACTGTAGGGGAATGTTTTGAGGATGTGAACCCAGCAGCCCTAGAGTTATCAGAATAATTCCACCCATTTCTTTCCTGCACCCAGCCCGGGATTCAAACCAGCAACCTTACAGCCACAGGTCCAATTCCTGCCACAGGTCCAACTCCTTAACCACCTGGCTACCTACCACCAGTACAGTTTGGGTTGTTGCCTCACTGGTTCCAGAGAAAAATCAAAAAGGACCAAAAACACAAGTTAATCTTTGGAAATAAGCATGAATTAATCTGCAAAAATGAAGACCAAATACTATGCAGACATATAATTATTATGATGTTGAAGAACAACGTACATGCAGTTGTTGTCAGCAGCAATCGAAAGTGAGATTCGCCTCTTATAGTTCTTGGTTACTGCCATAAGTTGCAAAACACAGAGAAAGTGTTAAAAGTCATGTAATGATTAAGTAGGCCATTGAATCACCAATATTTATTATACTGAATTTATTATAAATAATTTATACATACCTCCTCTCAGTCAGCAACAGTCTTCTAATGCCTTCATGAAGCATAGTCCCCTCACCCGACTCCACACTGAAATACTGAAGTAAAAGTAACAATTAGCTCATTTTCAATGTCAGGCTGGGTCTGTAGCTATATTTGGAACATACCATAATAAAACAGTATGTTTATTTGAAAGAGTTGGCTGGCTAGCTTGAAAAGTGGAGAATTAAAGTGTCCTGTGTTTTTCCGTTTAACTTCTTGGCGCACCCATCCCATTAGCGCACATATGTCTGTCAGAGTCAAGGCCCGCGGGCCACATCCGGCCCGCAAGAAGGTTTTTTACGGCCCCTGGGATGATCTTGATTTATTATTAGAACCGGCCCGCAGCAAGCCGGCAGCCCGCAGATCTTTTACACGCACCAATACTACATTTCCCACAATGCAAAGGTGACGCACCGAGCAGTAGGCTGCTTCATTTCAATATTTATTGGCACAGCAGTCGTCAGCATCACAGTAAAATTAACTTTCAGATACCCATCAAAAATGGCAAAACGGAAGGTGGATACTGAGAACCGGGGGTTTCAAACAAGGTGGGAGTCGGAGTATATGTTCACGAAGGTAGCTGGAAAACCTGTGTGTCTTCTGTGTGGAGAAAGTGTGGCGGTACTGAAAGAGTATAATCTGAGACGACATTATGAAACGAAACACGCGGACAAAAACAAGAATATGGACATGGAACAAAGGCTACAAAAGGCAGAGGAATTAAAACGAGGCCTCAAATCTCGACAGGCTCTGTTCAAAAAAGCCAAATCACAAGGCCAGGCTGCTGTCAAGGCCAGTTTTATTTTGGCAGAAGAGATCGCTAAATCAGCCCAGCCATTTACGGAGGGGGATTTCATCAAAAACTGCATGATTAAAGTTTGTGACGAAGTTTGCCCAGAAAAAAGGCAACTCTTTTTAAATGTGAGTCTGAGCAGAAACACCATTGCCGAGAGAGTAGACCAGTTGTCCATCAATCTAAAAGAGCAGCTTGTGAAAAAGGGAAAAGATTTTATTGCATATTCCTTGGCTGTGGATGAGAGCACCGACATTTCTGACATTGCCCAGTTGTCAATTTTCATCCGCGGAGTGGACTCCAACCTAAGCGTGACAGAGGAGTTTTTGGCTTTACGTCCTATGCATGGCACAACTACGGGGCATGATTTGTATGAAGAGGTGTCAAGATGTGTAAATGAGATGGAGCTGCCTTGGGAAAAACTCGTGGGTTTGACAACCGACGGAGCACCTGCGATGTGTGGACACAGGAGCGGACTGGTGGCGAAGATACGGGAAAAGATGCAAGAGGAAAACGCGACAGGTGAGCTGACAGCTTATCATTGTATCATACACCAGGAAGCGTTGTGCGGTAAAGCCTTGAAAATGGAGCATGTAATGAGCATCATCACGCGCACAGTTAACTTTATCAGAGCCAAAGGTTTGAATCACCGCCAGTTCAAGGCATTTCTGACGGAGTTAGAAACGGAGCATGGTGATTTGCCTTATCACACAGAGGTGCGATGGCTAAGCCAGGGAAAGGTGCTTCAAAGATGTTTCGAGCTTCGTGAGGAGATTTGTCTGTTCTTGGACAGCAAAGGGAAAGACACAACACAACTCCGAGACGAAATGTTTCTGTGTGAAATGGCTTTTCTGTGTGACATTACGAGTCATCTGAATGCAATAAACTTGCAGCTGCAGGGTCGGGATCGTGTCATCTCTGATATGTACAGTACAGTGAAGGCATTTAAAACCAAACTGACTCTGTGGGAGACGCAGATGCGGAAAGAAAATTTGAGCCACTTTCCCAGCTGCCAGACCATGAAAGAGAAGCTCTCTACCAGTGCGTTCCCGAGCACACAGTTGGCTGATAAAATAGGTATGCTTGCCGCTGACTTTCGACGCCGATTTGCTGACTTTGAAGCACAAAAAAGCAGGTTGGAACTGCTCGGTAACCCATTTGCTGTTGACGTGGAAAGCTCACCACCAAACCTCCAAATGGAGTTGATTGACCTCCAATGCAATGATGCACTGAGGGCAAAATATGCGGCAGTGGGTGCTGCGGAGTTCGCCCGTTTCCTCCCCGGCACAATGCCCCAGCTGCGCATCCAGGCTGCTCAAACGTTGTCTATGTTTGGCAGCACATACCTGTGTGAACAACTGTTTTCTTTGATGAACCTGAACAAAACATCACACAGAAGTCGACTTACTGCTGAACACCTCCACTCAATTCTGAGGATTTCTTCAGCTCAGAGCCTTACCCCGAACATTGATGAACTTGTGGAAAAGATGGGACACCACCAAGTATCACCCTCAACCTCAAACAAGTGAACATTACTGTGCAATCACATATTTAGAGTTTTTACTCAGTTCAAGTTTAAAAGTTAAAATTTAATATTTGTTTTCACTGCATGTTACTTCTCCTTAAACAAAGTGTTGTTTTTGATTAATAGATTTTTGCACTTTATTTTTTTGTATTTCAATCCAATTATATTTTAAAAATATTTCAGTTGAGTGGATGATAGAAAATTGCTATTATTGTTTTTTCTTTGAAGTAAATTTAGCCCACTTTTGCTAAAATAGAAAATATAGTCTACTGATGGTGCCTTGAATACCGGTTTCTTTCATTTAATGTTCATGTTATGGGGATATTTATATAAAGGAAATTTGTCTTTTGTGTCTGTTGAAAATTAAAGATTACTGACAGAGCCATAAGAAAATATTGCTTTATTTATCTGATCATATTGTAATATATTTGTTAGGTTTTCAGTAGGTTCAATTAGGTTCACTAGACTATATGCGTCATTTAAAAATTTTTCAATGAACATTCGAACAGTCCGGCCCTCGTCTTGTAGCTGATTTTTTTATTTGGCCCTCCGTCCATTTGACTTTGACACCCCTGCATTAGCGGGATAATTTTTGTCAACATCCGCTGAATTGCAGAGCGCCAAATTCAAATTAAATTACTACAAATATTTAATTTTCATGAACTGACAAGTGCAATATAGAAAAACACAGCTTAGCTTGTTGTTAATCCACCTGGCATGTCAGATTTCAAAAAAGCTTTTCGGCGAAAGCTATCCAAGCGTTTATGTAAGGACATATCTCTCAGCAGACAAAACAGTACAAACAGCTAGCAGCCAAGTAGATTGGTCACGAAAGTCAGAAACGCAATAAAATGAATCGCTTACCTTTGATGATCTTCGGATGTTTGCACTCACGAGACTCCCAGTTACACAATGAATGTTCCTTTTGTTCCATAGAGATTATTTTTATATCCAAAAGACCTCCATTTGGTTGGCGCGTTATGTTCAGTAATCCACAGGCTCGTGCGGTCATGACGGGGCAGATGAAAATTCCAAATAGTATCCGTAAAGTTCGTAGAAACATGTCAAACATTTTTTATAATCAATCCTCAGGTTGTTTTTACAATAAATAATAAATAATATTTCAACCGAACCGTGGGTTTTTCAATAGGAGTGAGAGAGAAAATGTCTGCTCCAAGCTGCTCACGCATGCAAAACTCTGCTGGCACCTAGCCATCCAATGACGCGATGTGATCTTTCTCGCTCATGTTTCAGAATAAAAGCCTGAAACTATGTCTAAAGACTGTTCACACCATGTGGAAGCCATAGGAAAAGGAATCTGGTTGATATCCCTTTAAATGGAGGGAAGGCATGCAATGGAACAGAGAGGTTTCAGGAAAAACAGCACTTCCTGGTTGGATTTTCCTCAGGTTTTCGCCTGCAATATCAGTTCTATTATACTCACAAACAATATTTTGACAGTTTTGTAAACTGTAGAGTGTTTTCTATCCTTATCTGACTATTATATGCATATTCTAGATTCTGGGCTGGAGAAATAGGCAGTTTCATTTGGGTACGTTTTTCATCCAAACATCAAAATACTGCCCCCTACACTCAAGAGGTTTTAACGTTAGTTAAATAAAGTTTCAAATGTATTTATATAGCCTGTACTGTATCATATGACTTTGGCTTCATATGTTTGAATTAAATTACCTTAATAAGTTGAACAATAACATGCTTATTGGTAGGCTACTTCTATTGTCATGCTGTAATGAGGGTTGGTTTTTGAATCGGAAGGGCAATTAATTACATTATGAATTGACCAAAAGGTTCTATATAGAGTCCCTTTCGTAAATTCACTCTGGCTATCTATTCCGATTTCAGAGCACTCTCATCTGAGTGTGCCAAAGTGCAGAATAACTGATGAATTTACAAATGCGTGTCAGTAGAAAAAAAAAAAGTAAATTGTTGCCAGCAGAAGTAAATTGTTGCCAGAAGCACAATTACAGTCACCAACGCTTTAGACAACATGAAAACAGCCTAACCACCTCTGCTAGGGTGAGGAAAATGGTCAGAATGAGGTGTTCTCTCATTTGCGTCTGGAAGTAGCTAGCAAGCTAGTCAACTTTAGCCAGTTAGCTAGGGTGCTTGACTGCCGTTGTGAGGTCAGAACGCTCGGATCAATGTTACTCCTCTGCTAGAGCATCCAGTGTGCTCTCTGAATGCTCCGAGAGCGAAACACTCTGGATTTACTAATGGACAATCTGACAACACTGAATTTACTGAGCGCACTCTGGCACTCCAGATTGAATTTACGAACACTCCCTAAGAGTGTAAGCTTTTATGCTATTATTGTTATTAATATTGCTTCTAGCTAGCATTAAATTTGCAACAACACAGGTTTGTAGGAACCTTGCTGTTTGCCACTCTGACCTCTGCAACATATGAATTCGATCTTCCCCCTTCCATATTGAGCTAACTAACGGGTTCAGATGTCAGCTAGCCATTTATCTGACCAGGTGATATCATAATGGAGCATCATTATATTGGAATAAATGTCAATGCAAAACAGCTGAAACAAATGAAAAGGGAATGTTAGCTGTCCTTTCACAGTTTGATGTGACTGGGTTAGCTTTTGTGAGCTGTTGTTTTCTAAAAATCCCCATTACATTATGGGGTATTGATAAAACCCTCAAAGTTCTTTGCCTTCACTGGGTATATATATATATATATAACTTTTTATAGTAATGGGTTCTTTATTCTTGTCCAAAGAACCAAAAGGTTCTATAAAGAACCCTAAGTGAACCCTTTTTTCTAAGAGTGTTGGTTAAAACCCAATAAACATGTGTACAGTACTGTATACATGAACATAGTGTCTATGGTAGTCTTAATGTTGTGAACTTAACCAATAAATACCTTTAATTTGCTCCTTTCCTCCCCTTATCCCTCCTCTTCTGCTTCCTTCCTTCACTCCTCATCCCTCTCTTCAAGGTCCAGGACGCAGTGCGCTGTCGGATGGGGGGATGTAAAGATGACAGTGAGAACTCACCGGACTCATGCAAGAACGGACAGGTGCAGATCATGGTGAATAACATTTCATTTCATCCCATATTAGACCCATAACCAAACTAGTCTGGCCCCTGATCTGTTTGTGCTGTCTTGCCAACTTTTGGGACCAGACTACGTAACCACATCATGTTGGTCCTAAAACTGCCTTGTTCCTTTTCTCCAAATACGGTCCTTCCCTGTTTATAATCCCAATTTCAATCCCAAATCCACCACTAGACGCTACACCCAATGCACTTGTGGGGTTTTGAGAGGATTGGAGAGTTGTCGATTTTGGATTAGGACTAACATCCTAGGGCCTCCCGAGTGGTGCAGCGGTCAAAGCCTCTGCTTTGCAGTGCTAGAGGCATCACTACAGGTTCGATCCCAGGCTGTGTCGCAGCTGGCTGTGACCGGGAGACCCATGATGCGGCGCACAATTGTCCGGGTTAGGGGAGGGTTTGGCCGACTGGAATGTCCTTGTCCTATTGTGCTCTAGCGACTCCTTGTGGTGGGCCGGGTTCATGCGTGCTGACTCAGTTCACAGTTGTACGTTTTTTCTCTGCCACATTGATGCGTCTGGCTTCCGGGTTAAGCGAGCAGTGTGTCAAGAAGCAGTGCGGCTTGGCTGGGTTGTGTTTCGGAGGACGCACAGCTCCCAACCTTCACCTCTCGCGAGTACGTACGGGAGTTGCAGCGATGGGAGAACTACCAATAGGGGAGAAAAAGGGGTTAAAAAAAAGGACTAATATCCTAGTCAAAATTGATGGTCTATTTCCAGTCCCTCCTAAAGATTTTTTCTTAGCGCACCTGTAATCAGTTATTTTCATATTTTCTTCACATTTATATTGACTCGACAGTGACTGCGGCAGGTTTGTTGAGCCTATAAGAAAGGTCCTTATCAATATGCATAGGGTGTAAAGTTACACGAAAGGTTACTTTGTCCAAAATCGTAATACTCTTGTAAATCATAAAGACATGAAGTGCCTCCCAATGTCGACCAGGTCACAACGTTCTGTCATTTGTATTAGTTACGAAGGTTCCGACGCTGACCACTCCTTCCCCTTTAGTTTTATTCATCACACAGTCATTTACTGTAATATTTTGGTCTCTTGAATGGACCGCTAGGAATGTTAGGAGGCTGATGATTTACTGCAAATTACCAAAACACATTTTTTTTTGGGGGGGGAAAGTACTTGTCTTGATTTTGTTCTTCAAAGCTGTCAGGTTCAGAGTTTTTCCTTGCCTAAAATCACTGACCTGGAAAATGTATGGCCCAGGGTTTTTCCGGGTGATGTCACATGTTCAGGTAATATGAATGGTCTTATTTATGAGGAAACCTACTCCTGCCAAAGTTAACACAGAGCACTGTGCTAAAAGCAGTCATTTCAAATCAATTGGTAAATCCAGTGTGTTTCCAACAGTCATTTTCCAAATGGTATAATCCTGAATGAATCCCTCATAGTAAAAGGCTCTAGGCGACTCAATGAAAAGGGCAAACTTTACTGGAACCTGTTATAGACATGACATGACATAGCAGCCATAACAGTATTAAGAAGGCCTTATTTAAGATTTCAAGTAGTGTTACCATAAACTTACTTGAGAGGATAGGATGACATTTTGAGAGGATGGGAGGACAAATTGAGTGTATAGGATGACATATTGAGAGTATATGAGGACATATTGAGAATATAGGAGGACATATTAAGAGTAGAGGAGGACATATTGAGAGGATAGGGGGACATCTTGAGAAAATAGGAGAAGCACTTGAGAGGATATGAGGACATCTTCATAGGATAGGAGGACATATTGAGAGGAAATGAGAACATATTGAGAGGATAGGAGGACATATTGAGAGGATAGGAGGACATATTGAGAAATAGGAGTACAAATTGAGAGGATAGGTGGACATATTGAGAGTATAGGAGGACATATTGAGAGTATAGGAGGACATATTAAGAGTATAGGAGGACATATTGAGAGGTTAGGAGGACATCTTAGAGGTTGGAAGGACATATTGAGAGGTTGGGAGGACATATTGAGAGGATAGGTGGACATCTTGACAGGATAGGAGGACATCTTGCGATAATAGGATAACATATTGAGAGGAAAGGAGGACGTCTTGAGAGGATAGGAGGACATCTTGAGAGGATAGGAGGACAAATTGAGAGGATAGGAGGACATTTTGAGAAGACAGGTGGACATATTGAGAGGATAGGGGGACATCTTGAGAGGATAGGAGAAGCACTTGAGAGGATATGAGGACATCTTCACAGGATAGGAGGACATCTTGAGAGGACAGGAGGACATATTGAGAGGACAGGAGGACATCTTGATAGGATATGAGGACATCTTCACAGGATAGGAGGACATATTGAGAGGAAAGGAGAACATATTGAGAGGATAGGAGGACATCTTGAGAGGATAGGTGGACATATTGAGAGTATAGGAGGACATATTGAGAGTATAGGAGGACATGTAAGAGTATAGGAGGACATATTGATAGGATATGAGGACATCTTCACAGGATAGGAGGACATATTGAGAGGAAAGGAGAACATATTGAGAGGAAAGGAGGATGTCTTGAGATGATAGGAGGACATCTTAAGAGGTTGGGAGGACATATTGAGAGGTTGGGAGGACATATTGAGAGGATAGGAGGACATCTTGACAGGATAGGAGGACATCTTGAGAGTATAGGAGGACATATTGAGGGGATAGGAGGACATATTGAGAGGATAGGTGGACACATTGAGAGTATAGGAGGACATCTTGAGAGGATAGGAGGACATATTGAGGGGATAGGAGGACACATTGAGAGGATAGGAGGACATATTGAGAGGATAGGAGGACATATTTAGGGGATAGGAGGACATATTGAGAGGATAGGAGAACATATCGAGAGTATAGGTGGACATTTGAGAGTATAGGAGGACATATTGAGAGTATGGGAGGACATATTGAGAGGAGAGGAGGACGTACTGAGAATATAGTAGGACATCTTGGAAGGATAGGAGGACATCTTGAGAGGATAGGAGGACATATTGAGAGGATATGAGGACATATTGCGAGTATAGGAGGACATCTTTAGAGGATAGGAGTACATATTGAGAGGTTATGAGGACATATTGAGAAGATAGGAGGACATCTTGAGAGGATAGGAGGACATATTGAGAGTATAGGAGGACAATTTGAGAGGATTTGAGGACATATTGAGAGGATAGGAGAACATATTGAGAGTATAGGAGGACATATTGAGAGGTTAGAAGGACATATTGAGAGGATATGAGGACATCTTGAGAGGATAGGAGGACATCTTGAGATGATAGGAGAAGAAATTGAGAGGATAGGTGGACGTATTGAGAGTATAGGAAGATATGTTGAGAGGATAGGAGGACATATTGAGAGATAGGAGAACAAATTGAGAGGCTAGGAGGACATATTGAGAGGATAGGAGGACAAATTGCGAGGATAGGAGGACATCTTGAGAATACAGGAGGACATCTTTCGATGATAGCAGGACACATTGAGAGGATAGGTGGACATATTGAGAGGATATGGGGATATATTGAGAGGATTGGAGGACATCTTGAGAGGATAGGAGGACATATTGAGAGGATAGGACGACATATTGAGAGGATAGGAGGACATCTTGAGAGGATAGGATGACATATTGAGAGGATAGGAGGACATCTTGAGAGGATAGGAGGACATCTTGAGAGGATAGGTGGACACATTGAGAGGTTAGTGGGACATATTGAGAGGATAGGTGGACATTTTGAGAGGATATGGAGATATATTGAGAGGATAGGAGGACATCTTGAGAGGATAGGAGGACATATTGAGAGGATAGGACGACATATTGAGAGGATAGGAGGACATCTTTCGATGATAGGAGGACATCTTGAGAGGATAGGAGGACATCTTGAGAGGATAGGAGGACATCTTGAGAGGATAGGAGGATATATTGAGAGGATAGGAGGACATCTTGAGAGGATAGGAGGACATATTGAGAGGATAGGAGGACATCTTGAGAGGATAGGAGGACATTTTGAGAGGATACGAGGACATATTGAGAGGATAGGAGGAAATCTTGAGAGGATAGGAGGACATCTTGAGAGGATAGGTGGACACATTGAGAGGTTAGTGGGACATATTGAGAGGATAGGAGACATATTGAGAGGATAGGAGGACATCTTGAGAGGATAGGTGGACATATTGAGAGGTTAGGGGACATATTGAGAGGATAGGAGGACATCTTGAGAGTATAGGAGGACATATTGAGAGGATAGGTGGACATATTGAGAGGGTATGGGGATATATTGAGAGGATAGGAGGACATCTTGAGAGGATAGGAGGACATATTGAGAGGATAGGACGACATATTGAGAGGATGGGAGGACATATTGAGAGGATAGGAGGACATCTTGAGAGGATAGGAGGACATATTGAGAGGATAGGAGGACATCTTTAGAGGATAGGAGGACATTTTGAGAGGATACGAGGACATATTGAGAGGATAGGAGGACATCTTGAGAGGATAGGTGGACACATTGAGAGGTTAGTGGGACATATTGAGAGGATAGGAGGACATCTTGAGAGGATAGGTGGACATATTGAGAGGTTAGGGGACATATTGCGAGGATAGGAGGACATTTTGAGATGATCAGTATACAGACTAGAGTACAACCAAAGACTAGAGTAACTAGTCCCTCCCATTCTCCCCCTCTATTCTCACTTACATGTTTATCCTCTCTTCCATGTTCAACTTCTCTCTTACATGTTCAACTTCTCTCTTTCATGTTCATCCTCTCTCTTCCATGTTCATCCTCTCTCTTCCATGTTCATCCTCTCTTTTCCATGTTCATCCTCTCTCTTGCATGTTCATCCTCTCTCCTGCATGTGCATCCTCTCTCCTGCATGTTCATCCTCTCTCCTGCATGTTCATCCTCTCTCCTGCATGTTCATCCTCTCTCCTCCATGTTCATCCTCTCTCCTGCATGTTCATCCTCTCTCCTTCATGTTCATCCTCTCTCTTGCATGTTCATCCTCTCTCCTGCATGTTCATCCTCTCTCTTACATGTTCATTCTCTCTCTTGCAAGTTCATCCTCTCTCTTACATGTTCATCCTCTCTCTTGCATGTTCATCCTCCCTCTTGCATGTTCATTCTCTCTCTTGCATGTTCATCCTCTCTCTTACATGTTCATTCTCTCTCTTGCATGTTCATCCTCTCTCTTACATGTTCATCCTCTCTCTTGCATGTTCATCCTCTCTCTTGCATGTTCATCCTCTCTCTTACATGTTCATCCTCTCTCTTACATGTTCATCCTCTCTCTTGCATGTTCATCCTCTCTCTTACATGTTCATCCTCTCTCTTACATGTTCATCCTCTCTCTTACATGTTCATCCTCTCTCTTACATGTTCATTCTCTCTCTTGCATGTTCATCCTCTCTCTTACATGTTCATCCTCTCTCTTGCATGTTCATCCTCTCTCTTGCATGTTCATCCTCTCTCTTACATGTTCATCCTCTCTCTTACATGTTCATCCTCTCTCTTGCATGTTCATCCTCTCTCTTACATGTTCATCCACTCTCCTGCATGTTCAACCTGTTTTTACCTTGTCTTTTTCCTTCTCTTTCTTATTCTCTTCATCATTTCTTCTTCCCCACATATCACTTACAATCTCTTCTTATGAATGTTTCTAATCCATCTGAATTGTGTCCTCTCCTCCATACCCCCCACTCTCATCTCTCCTCCTCTCACATCTCTCCATCCATCTCTCCAACCATCCCTGCATCAGAAGTGTCAGAACATGTCCTACTGCAGGCAGCAGTGTGGCTCTCTGCGCTACGGCACTGGCATTGGAGCTTCTCCATGCCCGTCATCATCATGCAAACAACAGTCACCACGCCTGCCACCATTCCACCCTCACCAGGGCTGTCAACACAGCTGCCAACAAGGCTGTTACCACAGCCTGCCCCACAACAACCACATGAACCATGAGCACATGAACCACACCCTCAACCATGCCCATAACCAAGCTTACAACCACAACCATGGACATAACCACAACCAGTACCCCAACAGCAAATCAGTACGTCAACCACAGTAGATAGATACTATGTCCTAAAGTAGCCAATGCTGTGTGTAGCCATATAGAACATCTGGTACATTAGCCACGAGGTTTCCAACAATGGTTCCCAAATTGTGGATATACTGAAATGGCTTTCAATTTATTCAATAAAAATCTTATTAGCCTGCATAAACAACTAATGTTGTTTTATGGTCCATTGGGGAAAAGGTTTGGAAATCACTGGGCTGCAGTATATTAGTATGTAGATTGGTGCCAGTAGGTTTTTACAGAAGGGATCTTGAACTTCCGTCTGGCCCAGTAGACCCCACATGTCTGAGTTATAGTCTTAGCTTCCACCAGTCAACGTTGTTTCATGCTGCTTTTTTATATCTAGATGGAAGTGTTTTCAGAGGAAGTTTTGGGATCCAAATGTTGTTTTGTTCTTGCATTTATTCCAATAATAATTCAGCCATAAGTGAATTGGAGTTCTCTTGTGCTTAAGTGGTTACCAGTGTTGGCTGAACCCAGGCCTAATGTGAATGTCCTCCACAATAATGCCTGGACAAACAGTACTTAGTAATGATGCTGATGGTGAACCTGATTCACTTTACATACTCAGCCTGTGTGTGGGTGTGAGAGAGAGAGGGGGTAGAGAGATGAGAGTCTATATCCTCATTTGTCTGTTTAGGCGAGAGCCATTTGTGAGTCAGTGTGATTTGCGTGCTAAGAGCTTTCCTCTCCTTTGAGACCTGCATTCATTCTCTCCCTCTTTCAAATGTTCTGTTTCTCTTTCTGTCCCTTTAATTATCTTTATTTCTCTCCCCCTCTCATGCTCTCTCTTTCTCTTCCACTTTTCCCTTTCATTACCTTTCCCCCTCCCTCTACCTCTCTCCCTCCCTCTTCACCCCCCATCTCTCTCTTTTACTTTCCCTCTCCCTCCATCTTCCACTCCCCCCTCCTTTTTCCTCCCCTGTCTCTCTATCCCTCCCTCCCTCTGTCTCTCTCTGTGGCGTGCCAAAAATGCCTAATAGTTGTATATCCACACAAAGGCTTTTGTGAGCGGGCTCCATAGAGGATTCTAGGCAGATCGGTGCAAGGGGGGAGAGAGGAGACAGATGAATGGCCTGGGTCTGCATGGCAATGAGGGGCCACATTAAGTTGGGGAGGTTTTAATGGAGGCCATTTTGGAAAGACACACTGGAACTTTCCCTCATTCAATCCAATCAATCTGTTTGTGTGCTGATATTTGTGTTGTTTTTTTCACCAAGCAATTTGTTCTAACGAGTTGAGGGGAAATTCTCTCGTGGAGGTTACAAAAGACAAGCTGAGGGCAATGAATGCAAAATGCTGGGATGAGGAAGATGATTGTGTTTGGTTTAAAGAGAGAAAGGTAGAGAACTTGAAAGAGACCAGTGACTTGAGATGGCCATTGCAGACCGACAAAATGGCAACATAGCCAATAAGGTGTCATTCAACGTGTTTAGCCATTTGCTCTTGATTGATGGCAGTTACAAGTGTAGGGTAAAGTAAGTGCTTGAAATGATGTGCTGAAGATCATGTAAATTATGGATGCACTTTACTCACTTGAAAACAAAACAATATTAGAACCAGCATTCTTGAAAAAATAACACTGACCTCGATTTTCATCAGCTATTCTTCCTTCTTGATTCTTTTGAAGCAAAATCATTATCTTTCCTCATTCTTCTCCTAAACACATACTGATAGAAAGATTATAAGAGTAGCTCAGATATCTGTTGTCACTACCAGCCATTCTGATAACAAACACACTTCTTTGTAGAAAGGGAGATACTGTAGTATATGTGCCCAATGGCACCCTACACCCTAGATGGTGCACCCCCATAGGGCTCTAGTCAAAAGTATTGCACTACGTAGGGAAAAGGGTGCCATTTGGGATTCGACAATAAGGGGCTTGAGTCTGCATCTCTTTGTCTCTAAATCATCTGTAGCACCATTAGAAAGGTTTAGCCTAACATCTCTGTCTCTAAATCATCTGTAGCACCATTAGAAAGGTTTAGCCTAACATCTCTGTCTCTAAATCATCTGTAGCACCATTAGAAAGGTTTAGCCTAAAATCTCTGTCTCTAAATCATCTGTAGCACCATTATAAATGTGTAGCCTAACATCTCTGTCTCTAAATCATCTGTAGCACCATTAGAAAGGTTTAGCCTAACATCTCTGTCTCTAAATCATCTGTAGCACCATTAAAAATGTGTAGCCTAACATCTCTGTCTCTAAATCATCTGTAGCACCATTATAAATGTGTAGCCTAACATCTCTGTCTCTAAATAATCTATAGCACCATTATAATTGTGTAGCTTAACATCTCTGTCTCTAAATCATCTGTAGCACCATTAGAAAGGTTTAGCCTAACATATCTGTCTCTAAATCATCTGTAGCACCATTAGAAAGGTTTAGCCTAACATCTCTGTCTCTAAATCATCTGTAGCACCATTAGAACTGTTTAGCCTAACATCTCTGTCTCTAAATCATCTGTAGCACCATTAGAACGGTTTAGCCTAACATCTCTGTCTCTAAATAATCTGTAGCACCATTAGAAAGGTTTAGCCTAAAATATCTGTCTCTAAATCATCTGTAGCACCATTATAAATGTGTAGCCTAACATCTCTGTCTCTAAATCATCTGTAGCACCATTAGAAAGGTTTAGCCTAACATCTCTGTCTCTAAATCATCTGTAGCACCATTATAAATGTGTAGCCTAACATCTCTGTCTCTAAATCATCTGTAGCACCATTAGAAATGTTTAGCCTAACATCTCTGTCTCTAAATCATCTGTAGCACCATTAGAAAGGTTTAGCCTAACATCTCTGTCTCTAAATCATCTATAGCACCATTATAAATGTGTAGCCTAACATCTCTGTCTCTAAATCATCTGTAGCACCATTAGAAAGGTTTAGCCTAACATCTCTGTCTCTAAATCATCTGTAGCACCATTAGAAAGGTTTAGCCTAACATCTCTGTCTCTAAATCATCTGTAGCACCATTAGAAAGGTTTAGCCTAACATCTCTGTCTCTAAATCATCTGTAGCACCATTAGAACAGTTTAGCCTAAAATCTCTGTCTCTAAATCATCTGTAGCACTATCAGAAAGGTGTAATCTAACCAGGGCCTG